>NC_031981.2:1643875-1718875 GCF_001858045.2 Oreochromis niloticus | reverse complement strand
AGAGGGATGCAGGGCATTGAAAGTTTCCTGGAGTTCCCGATCCCCGCCTCGGAAATTTGTTCCTTGGTCACACAGTATCTCAGCTGGTTTCCCACGGCGAGAGACAAATCTTCTTAATGCCATCAGAAATGAGTCGGTGTTGATGCTAGACAGCACCTCAATATGAATGGCACGAGTTGTCAAGCATTTAAACAGCAGGCCCCAGCGTTTTTCATTTCTCCGACCAACCTTCACCTGCATTGGCCCAAAGCAGTCGATGCCTGTTGAGAAGGCTGGCTGATGTAATCGTAGGCGTGCAATTCAGTTCAATTCAATTCAGTTCAATTCAATTCAATTCAATTTTATTTATATAGCGCCAAATCACAACAAAAATCGCCTCAAGGCGCTTTATATTGTACAGTAGATCGCACAATAATAAATACAGAGAAAACCCCAACAATCATATGACCCCCTATGAGCAAGCACTTTGGCGACAATGGGAAGGAAAAACTCCCTTTTAACAGGAAGAAACCTCTGGCAGAACCAGGCTCAGGGAGGGGCGGGGCCATCTGCTGCAACCGGTTGGGGTGAGAGAAGGAAAACAGGTTGAAAATCATGCTGTGGAAGAGAGACAGAGATTAATAACAGATATGATTCAATGCAGAGAGGTCTATTAACACATAGTGAGTGAGAAAGGTGACTGGAAAGGAAAAACTCAGTGCATCATGGGAATCCCCGGCAGCCTACGTCTATTGCAGCATAACTAAGGGAGGATTCAGGGTCACCTGGTCCAGCCCTAACTATATGCTTTAGCAAAAAGGAAAGTTTGAAGCCTAATCTTGAAAGTAGAGATAGTGTCTGTCTCCCGAATCCAAACTGGAAGCTGGTTCCACAGAAGAGGGGCCTGAAAACTGAAGGCTCTGCCTCCCATTCTACTTTTAAATACTCTAGGAACAACAAGTAAGCCTGCAGAGCGAGAGCGAAGTGCTCTAATAGGGTGACATTCCTGCAGTTTAACTAATTGGTGTGTGTTACCTGGCTTCATGGATAGATAGAGCTGCCTGTCATCTGCATAGCAGTGAAAATTTATGCTATGTCTTCTGATGATGCTGCCTAAGGGAAGCATGTATAATTGTGTGAATGCCTCAGGCATTCACACTATTGAGATCCTGTTTCTCTTTATTCTTTATCCTTTATTGTGTGGATGCCCCCAAAGGGCATCCACACTATTGAGTTCCTGTTTCTCTTTATTGTGTGGATGCCCTAAAAGGGCTTCCACACTATTGAGTTCCTGTTTCTCTTTATTGTGTGGATGCCCTCAAAGGGCTTCCACACTATTGAGTTCCTGTTTCTCTTTATTGTGTGGATGCCCTTAAAGGGCTTCCACACTATTGAGTTCCTGTTTCTCTTTATTGTGTGGATGCCCTAAAGGGCTTCCACACTATTGTTTTCCTGTTTCTGTTTATTGTGTGGATGCCCTAAAGGGCTTCCACACTATTGTTTTCCTGTTTCTCTTTATTATGTGTGCCTATGCCAAGAGGCACACATATTACTATTCCTCGGATTTATTATTATTATTATTATTATTATTATTAGTATTATGTGTGCCTATGCCAAGAGACACACATATTACTATTCCTCGGATTTATTATTATGTGTGCCTATGCCAAGAGGCACACATATTACTATTCGTCGGATTTATTATTCTTCTTATTATTGTGTGGATGCCCTCAAAGGGCTTCCACACTATTGAGTTCCTGTTTCTCTTTATTGTGTGGATGCCCTCAAAGGGCTTCCACACTATTGAGTTCCTGTTTCTCTTTATTGTGTGGATGCCCTAAAAGGGCTTCCACACTATTGAGTTCCTGTTTCTCTTTATTGTGTGGATGCCCTCAAAGGGCTTCCACACTATTGAGTTCCTGTTTCTCTTTATTCTTTATTGTGTGGATGCCCTCAAAGGGCTTCCACACTATTGAGTTCCTGTTTCTCTTTATTCTTTATTGTGTGGATGCCCTTAAAGGGCTTCCACACTATTGAGTTCCTGTTTCTCTTTATTGTGTGGATGCCTTTGAAGGCATCCACACTATTGAGTTCCTGTTTCTCTTTATTCTTTATTATTATTATTCTTCAAGTTGCTTCCGTACGTTTTTTGCCGTCTATCTACTGCCTCAGTTTTCAGCCGATTTTCTCCGTTCAAACTCTATACTGTTCTGCTCTTTCTGCTAATGTTTGCTATGACTTTTGGTGTTTATTACTATTATACTTTTTAAAATATTACACTTTTTTCCTTTAATTTGTCCCATTGAAATGAATGGAAAACTTCCACAATTCTGCTAAAACTTGCTTGTTTTTGAAACTTAACTACTTTGTCATACTTTCACCTAGAAACTCCATTCAAACTTTAAAATGTTCTCAGATTATTGGGCTATTCCTGTCTGATTCAGCTTTTTCAGATCTTCTACCGTTTAAATCTTATCTGTCTTTAAGTTTTCAGTTGCAAAATTGTGATTTTTCAGAAAATACATGCGTTGCTATGGTTGCTATGCAATTAAGTCAGAGTGAGTGCTGGTCCGTTCTGAATTTTCTCTTCATGTCCGAACAACTTCTTGCTACTCGCTCAATTTCCACTCAACCCCCACAAATTATACATCAAAACGTAGGTATTTTTGCTGGCTTTCAGACAATGTCACTATCTTTATTGTGAGATTTACCGTTTTTTCGCAATTTGCCTCGGAGTGACACAAGGTCTCAATACTCCCCATTCAAAGTCTATGGGGAGGTTTTGAAATTCAGAGCTGAAATTCTGAAACGGGAGGCATTTTCAAATCGCCATATCTCTTTAACAAAGCAAAGTTAGGACATGAGGCTTGTGCCAATATATCTTCAGACACTGCTGACACTCACAGTGGAAGCAGTTTTTACAATTATCTTACCGTTGAGCAATGAATTACGTTTGTTTGAGGGGTGGAAATCTGTCCTTCTCTCAGTCTTCAAACTCTGGAAATGAAGCCGTTTCTTCTCTCGTCATATCTCCGCGACGGAGGTAGAACGAGCTATGAAAATCGCAGTCAAAATACACCAAAGTCCGCTGATTCACCCAGTACAAGAATTATGCTGCTAGCCCTCCTAGTTTTTGAGTTACACGACGTTTTGTAACTCCAAAAAACGGCGTTTTTCGCCTCTCACCGCGATCTATTTTCTGACTGCCCAAGTATCTGTCTTTCAGACCACCGCCCCCTTTCCAGGTGGCGCAATCAGTAATGACACGGCTCTGCAGCTCAAAGGTCGTGGGTTCAATCCCACGTTGGTCCACGTTTTTTTTTTTTCACTACAAATTTATACACTATCACAGACCTGTAATTTATATTGCTAATTTATTACAATTCTGCAAAGTTTTATGATTTTAGCAGCTTTTCTAATATGGACCTCAGATTCTTGTTAACGCTCCATGACAGAAACAAGTACACAGCCTGATGAAGCAGACTGAGGCAGTACCTCTGATTGGTGAATTTGAGCAGAACCAGGTTGTTCTTTCATTTCATTTCTTTATTTATTTCACACATGGTTCAACAGTGTTTCTTTTTCTACATACAGAACCTTCTGCCTCTTTTCAGCAGAAATTCTGCTCATTCACCTCATCTCTTGTGTTGGAGTGCCCTCTTGTGGCGCCTTTTGGGTAGTGCCTTAGTAAACGTGAACGCTGCAAAGAAGTAGTATCAGACTGGTTTGTAGTGGAGGAATTTGTTGCCAGTTTCTTTCATCTTTAATCCGTATTCATGTTGTAATGTAGTAGTACCACAATATGGCAGAAACACTATGTTTTGGCACAAATACTTTGATTTAGTATACTTTAGCTTCTTCAGCTTCTTCACCCCTTTTCAGCAAAATTTTCATTTTTTTCACCCCTTTTCAGCACAAATTCCAGCTTTTTTGGCTGTATTCAGAAAAAAGACAAATCTTTTGAGCAGAAACTCTGCTGATTCATCTCTTTTCAGTGCAACTTTCTGCTTCTTAAACTCTTTTGAGCAGAAATTCTGCTGATTCATCTCTTTTCAGTGCAACTTTCTGCTTCTTAAACTCTTTTCAGCAGAAATTCTGCTGATTCACCTCTTTTCTGCAAAATTTTCAGCCTTTTCCCCTCTTACCAGCACAATTCTCAGCAGCTTCTGCTCATTTCAGCAAAATTGTCAGTCTCTCCATCTCTTCTTTCTGAGAATGAATTTGTGTAATTGAGAGTGACTTTGGCTTAGTGAGATGAGTAACCGCCTTGAGACTAAGAGGGCCAGGTTTGAATCCTGCTCAAGGCAACATTTTTTTTTCACCACCATACAACTTTTTGCAACTTTTCATCTTTTTCAGCTTTTCAGCAGACAGCTTCAGCATTAAGGCATCCACACAGCATTTTCGCAGGAAATGCAATTTTTTCTAGTTATTCTTCAAGTTGCTTCCGTACACTTTTTGCCGCTTAACTACTCCTTCAGTTTTCAGCCGATTTTCTCAGTTCAAACTTTAAAAAATTCTGCTCTTTCTGCTAATGTTTGCTATGACTTTTGGTGCTCATAATTTCTATACTTTTTGAGATATTGAATTTTTTTTGCAATATTTTTTGCCCATTTTTGCACATTATCAGTGGCCTCACTAGTTTTCCTTGCCCGGTTGAGCCGTGTTTTAGCTCAGTGAGATAAGCAGCCGTTCTCAGACTGGGAGACCCGGGTTCAAATCCCGCTTATGGCAACATTTCTTTCAGTTAACAGTTAAACTGTTTTAACTCAATTTCAGCTTTTTCACCCCTTTTCAGCAAAATTTTCATTTTTTTCACCACTTTTCAGCACAAATCCCAACTTTTTCTGCTGTTTTCAGCAAAAACATCTTTTCAGCAGAATTCTGAAAAGACTTCTGCAGAACTCTTTTCAGCAGAAATTCTGCTGATTGAACTCTTTTCAGCAGAAATTTCAGAATTTTCACCTCTTATCAGCACAAATCTCAGCTGTTTTCAGAAAAAAACTCTTTTGAGCAGAAATTCTGCTGATTCATCTCTTTTCAGCGCAACTTTCTGCTTCTTTACCTCTTTTTAGCAGAAATTCTGCTGATTCACCTCTTCTGCAAAGTTTTCAGCCCTTTCACCTCTTATCAGCACAAATCTCAGCTGTTTTCAGAAAAAAACTCTTTTGAGCATAAATTCTGCTGATTCATCTCTTTTCAGCGCAACTTATTGCTTCTTTACCTCTTTTCTGCAGAAATTCTGCTGATTCACCTCTTTTCTGCAAAATTTTCAGCCTTTTCACTTCTTCTCAGCACAATTCTCAGCAGCTTCTGCTCATTTAGCAAAATTGCCCCTTTCTCCATCTCTTGTTTTTGCGAGAATGAGTTTGGTTCAGTGAGATGAGCAGCTGCCTTGAGACCAGAACGGCCAGGTTCAAATCCCGGTCATGGCAAAACCTGTTTTCAGTTTTCTCTTTTGTTCTACCTCTTTTCTGCAGATATTCTGCTGATTTATCTCTTTTCTGCAAACTTTTCAGCCTTTTTGCCTCTTCTCAGCAGAAAAAATGAGCAGCTTCTGCTCATTTTAGCAGAATTGTCAGTCTCTCCTCCTCTTTTTTGAGAGAATGAGTTTAGCTCAGTGAGATGAGTAGCTGCCTTGAGTCCAGGAGGGCCAGCTTCGAATCCTGCTCAGCGCAAAACTTTTTTTTTCACCACCATACAACTTTTTGCAACTTTTCATCTTTTTCAGCTTTTCAGCAGACAGCTTCAGCGTTAAGGCATCCACACAGCATTTTCGCAGGAAATGCAAACTTTTTCTAGTTCTTTATTATTATTCTTAGGACTTCCGTACGTTTTTTGCCGTCTATCTACTGCCTCAGTTTTCAGCCGATTTTCTCCGTTCAAACTCTATACTGTTCTGCTCTTTCTGCTAATGTGTGCTATGACTTTTGGTGTTTATTACTCT
Organism: Oreochromis niloticus; assembly: GCF_001858045.2. NCBI lineage: Eukaryota > Metazoa > Chordata > Actinopteri > Cichliformes > Cichlidae > Oreochromis > Oreochromis niloticus. The sequence continues at coordinate 1,712,949 of NC_031981.2, read as the reverse complement.
TATACTTTTTAAAATATTACACTTTTTTCCTTTAATTTGTCCCATTGAAATGAATGGAAAACTTCCACAATTCTGCTAAAACTTGCTTGTTTTTGAAACTTAACTACTTTGTCATACTTTCACCTAGAAACTCCATTCAAACTTTAAAATGTTCTCAGACTATTGGGCTATTCCTGAATGATTCAGCTTTTTCAGATCTTCTACCATTTTAATTTTATACCTCTTTAAGTTTTCAGTTGCAAAATTGTGATTTTTCAGAAAATACATGCGTTGTTATGGTTGCTATGCAATTAACTCAGAGTGTGCACTCGTCCTTTCTGAATTTTCTCTTCATGTCTGAACAACTTCTTGCTACTCGCTCAATTTCCACTCAACCCCCACAAATTATACATCAAAACGTAGGTATTTTTGCTGGCTTTCAGAAAATGTCACTATCATTGTTGTGGGACTCATAGATTTTTTGCAAATCTCCTCAGAGTAACATAAAGTCTCAAAACTCTCCATAGAAACTCAATGGAGAGTTTCTTCAAAATCAGCGCTGGAATTCTCTAATGAGAGGCATTTTCAAATCGTCATATCTCCTTAACGAAACAAAGTTGAGACATGACGCTTGTGCCAATATATCTTCAGACATCCCTGATGCTCACAATTCAAGAATTTTTTCCTCACCTATTACAGTTTGGCCATGAATTACACTTGTTTGAGGGTAGGAAATTTTTCCCTCGCTCACATTTCTTCAGATTTCAAACTCTGGAAATGAGGCACTTTTTTCTCTCGTCATATCTTTTTGATTGATTTCAACAGAGACCTGAAAATTTCCATGACTGTTCACCAAAGCCTGCTGTTTCTTACGGTGAAAGAATGATTTTGATGCTCCATATAGATTTAGAGTTACAAAACGTTGTTTGAGGGCAAGTCAAGGCAGTTTTGCTTCGCCTCTACTCAGTTACAGTGTATTACAAGTCATATATCTTCAATAATTTATATTTTATCTCTGAATTATGAAGGCCTGAAGTTTTCCCCATCTCTTCTGAACAAATCGGTGTCAGAATGAGCGTTCTAGCCCCTACGGTTAGGAAATTATGGCCATTTGTTCGAGGGGAATCCTGAATGTGAGAAATACACTGCAGAAAACTCATAGCTGTCTCTGTGTCTGTGTAAGTGCTGATTACAGCAGGTGCAGCCAATTTAGCTGACCTAGATATACCAAGCCCAGACTCTTAACAGCCCCTGTACACTTTGCTCTATGTGTATGTGTGTGTGTATATCAATATTTCTCCCATGTTAAAGTATTACTCCTCCATAATAGTATTTGTGCTAAATCAAAGTACTTCTACTACATCTTAGTACTTCTGCTCAATCATAGTATTTCTGCTAAATCATAGTATTTTTGAAAAATCATGGTATTTGTGCCAAATCATGGTTTGGGGGCAGAACCATAATATTAATTTTATGTTATGAGATTACTACTAAGTGCAGGAATGTCTTTTATGTTATAGTTTATGTGCTGAATATAGTATATCTGCCAAATCATAGTATTTATCCCAAATCATAGTATTTATGCAAAATTACAGTATTTCTGCTAAAAAGCAGAAATAGTACCTTTTAGCAGAAATTTCTGTGAAAAGATATTATTTATGTTAAAACATAGTATTTCTGCTAAATCATAGTATTTCTGCCAAATCATAGTATTTGTACTTATTCATAGTACTTGTGCCAAATCATAGTATTTGTACCCAATCATAGTATTTCTGCAATATGATCGTATTTGTGCCAAATCATGGTATTTTTTTGCCAAATCATGGTTTTGGGGCAAATCATGTTATTTGTGTCCAGTTAAAATTTCTGTTATATTATAGTGTTACTACTAAGTCGTAGAATTTCTGTTATGTTATAGTATATCTGCTGATTATACTATATGTGCCAAATCATAGTATTTATAGCAAATCATAGTATTACTACTAAGGCATAGTATTTCTACCAAATCATAGTATTCCTTCAAAATCATAGTATCACTGCAATTCCATAGTATTTGAGCGAAACTGTAGTATTTGTACTAAATCATGGTACTTGTGCCAAATCATAGTATTTTTTGCAAATCATATTATTTGAACCAAAACATTGTATTTGTACGAAGTCATAGTATTTCTTCTAAATCATAGTATTTCACCCAAATCTCAGTAGTTGTGCTAAAACCCAGTATTATTGCCAAATCGTAGTATTTGTACTGAAACATAGTATTTGTGCCAATAAGAGTATTTGTACTAAATCATAGTACTTGTGCCAAATCATAGTATTTCTGCCATATTGTGCTAGTTGTGCAAAAACATAGACTGTCTACAAAATCATAGTATATCTGTTATGTTATAGTATTACTACTAAGTCACAGTATTTCTGCCAATTCGTAGTATTTGTACTAAATCATACTACTCGTGCCAAATCATAGTATTGAAATCAAAATATAGTATTTGTACCAAAGCATTGTATTTGTACGAAGTACAGTATTTCTGCCAAATCATAGAATTAATGCAATTTCATAGTATTTTGAGGAATCCCTTTTGTTATAGTATTACTTCTAAGTCATAGTATTTCTGCTTTGTCATAGTATTTGTACTGAAACATAGTATTTCTGCCAAATCATAGTATTACTGCTATTTCATATTATTTGAGTGAAATTACAGTGTTTCTGCAAAAACATTGGTTGGTATTGGTTTTAGTTACCTTTAGCGTATGTGCTAGTTAGCAATAGCTATGGCAGCCCAGTTATTTTATTGTTTTGGGCTTGTTCCTGCTTTGTTTTTTTCCCCCTGCAAATTTATGTGAATTTGTACACTGTCATATCGCTGTATTACGTAATGGCTAAGTAGGAGGCTGACTGTCACTAAGTGCATCAGTGTACATAGGTCATCTCTTGTGTTGGAGTGCCCTCCTGTGGCACCTTTTGGGTAGTGCCTTAGTAAACGTGAACACTGCAAAGAAGTGGTATCAGACTGGTTTGTAGTGGAGGAATTTGTTGCCAGTTTCTTTCATCTTTAATCCGTATTCATGTTGTAATGTAGTAACTTTTGTGGCACAAATACCACAATATGGCAGAAATACTATGTTTTGGCACAAATACTTTGATTTGGTATACTTTAGCTTCTTCACCCCTTTTCAGCAAAATTTTCATTTTTTTCACCCCTTTTCAGCACAAATCCCAGCTTTTTTGGCTGTTTTCAGAAAAAAAAACTCTTTTCAGCAGAAACTCTGCTGATTCATCTCTTTTCAGCGCAAGTTTCTGCTTCTTTGCCTCTTTTCTGCAGAAATTCTGCTGATCCACCTCGTTTCTGCAAAACTTTCAGCCTTTTCACCTGTTATCAGCACAATTCTCAGCAGCTTCTGCTCATTTCAGCAGAATTGTCCGTCTCTCCACAACAACTTTTTGCAACTTTTCATCTTTTTCAGCTTTTCAGCAGACAGCTTCAGCGTCAAGGCATCCACACAGCATTTTCGCAGGAAATGCAAATTTTTCTAGTTATTCTTAGGACTTCCGTACGTTTTTTGCCGTCTATCTACTGCCTCAGTTTTCAGCCGATTTTCTCCGTTCAAACTCTATACTGTTCTGCTCTTTCTGCTAATGTGTGCTATGACTTTTGGTGTTTATTACTCTTATACTTTTTAAAATATTACACTTTTTTCCTTTAATTTGTCCCATTGAAATGAATGGAAAACTTCCACAATTCTGCTAAAACTTGCTTGTTTTTGAAACTTAACTACTTTGTCATACTTTCACCTAGAAACTCCATTCAAACTTTAAAATGTTCTCAGACTATTGGGCTATTCCTGAATGATTCAGCTTTTTCAGATCTTCTACCATTTTAATTTTATACCTCTTTAAGTTTTCAGTTGCAAAATTGTGATTTTTCAGAAAATACATGCGTTGTTATGGTTGCTATGCAATTAACTCAGAGTGTGCACTCGTCCTTTCTGAATTTTCTCTTCATGTCTGAACAACTTCTTGCTACTCGCTCAATTTCCACTCAACCCCCACAAATTATACATCAAAACGTAGGTATTTTTGCTGGCTTTCAGAAAATGTCACTATCATTGTTGTGGGACTCATAGATTTTTTGCAAATCTCCTCAGAGTAACATAAAGTCTCAAAACTCTCCATAGAAACTCAATGGAGAGTTTCTTCAAAATCAGCGCTGGAATTCTCTAATGAGAGGCATTTTCAAATCGTCATATCTCCTTAACGAAACAAAGTTGAGACATGACGCTTGTGCCAATATATCTTCAGACATCCCTGATGCTCACAATTCAAGAATTTTTTCCTCACCTATTACCGTTTGGCCATGAATTACACTTGTTTGAGGGTAGGAAATTTTTCCCTCGCTCAGATTTCTTCAGATTTCAAACTCTGGAAATGAGGCACTTTTTTCTCTCGTCATATCTTTTTGATTGATTTCAACAGAGACCTGAAAATTTCCATGACTGTTCACCAAAGCCTGCTGTTTCTTACGGTGAAAGAATGATTTTGATGCTCCATATAGATTTAGAGTTACAAAACGTTGTTTGAGGACAAGTCAAGGCAGTTTTGCTTCGCCTCTACTCAGTTACAGTGTATTACAAGTCATATATCTTCAATAATTTATATTTTATCTCTGAATTATGAAGGCCTGAAGTTTTCCCCATCTCTTCTGAACAAATCGGTGTCAGAATGAGCGTTCTAGCCCCTACGGTTAGGAAATTATGGCCATTTGTTCGAGGGGAATCCTGAATGTGAGAAATACACTGCAGAAAACTCATAGCTGTCTCTGTGTCTGTGTGTGTAAGTGCTGATTACAGCAGGTGCAGCCAATTTAGCTGACCTAGATATACCAAGCCCAGACTCTTAACAGCCCCTGTACACTTTGCTCTATGTGTATGTGTGTGTGTATATCAATATTTCTCCCATGTTAAAGTATTACTCCTCCATAATAGTATTTGTGCTAAATCAAAGTACTTCTACTACATCTTAGTACTTCTGCTCAATCATAGTATTTCTGCTAAATCATAGTATTTTTGAAAAATCATGGTATTTGTGCCAAATCATGGTTTGGGGGCAGAACCATAATATTAATTTTATGTTATGAGATTACTACTAAGTGCAGGAATGTCTGTTATGTTATAGTTTATGTGCTGAATATAGTATATCTGCCAAATCATAGTATTTATCCCAAATCATAGTATTTATGCAAAATTACAGTATTTCTGCTAAAAAGCAGAAATAGTACCTTTTAGCAGAAATTTCTGTGAAAAGATATTATTTATGTTAAAACATAGTATTTCTGCTAAATCATAGTATTTCTGCCAAATCATAGTATTTGTACTTATTCATAGTACTTGTGCCAAATCATAGTATTTGTACCCAATCATAGTATTTCTGCAATATGATCGTATTTGTGCCAAATCATGGTATTTTTTTGCCAAATCATGGTTTTGGGGCAAATCATGTTATTTGTGTCCAGTTAAAATTTCTGTTATATTATAGTGTTACTACTAAGTCGTAGAATTTCTGTTATGTTATAGTATATCTGCTGATTATAGTATATGTGCCAAATCATAGTATTTATAGCAAATCATAGTATTACTGCCCAAACATAGTATTTCTGCCAAATCATAGTATTCCAAATCATAGTATTACTGCAATTCCATAGTATTTGAGCGAAATCGTAGTATTTGTGCAAAAACATACTATGTCTGCAAAATCACATTATATCTGCTATGTTATAGTATTACTACTAAGGCATAGTATTTCTACCAAATCATAGTATTCCTTCAAAATCATAGTATCACTGCAATTTCATAGTATTTGAGCGAAACTGTAGTATTTGTACTAAATCATGGTACTTGTGCCAAATCATAGTATTTTTTGCAAAATATTATTTGAACCAAAACATTGTATTTGTACGAAGTCATAGTATTTCTTCTAAATCATAGTATTTCACCCAAATCTCAGTAGTTGTGCTAAAACCCAGTATTATTGCCAAATCGTAGTATTTGTACTGAAACATAGTATTTGTGCCAATAAGAGTATTTGTACTAAATCATAGTACTTGTGCCAAATCATAGTATTTCTGCCATATTGTGCTAGTTGTGCAAAAACATAGACTGTCTGCAAAATCATAGTATATCTGTTATGTTATAGTATTACTACTAAGTCACAGTATTTCTGCCAATTCGTAGTATTTGTACTAAATCATACTACTCGTGCCAAATCATAGTATTCAAATCAAAATATAGTATTTGTACCAAAGCATTGTATTTGTACGAAGTACAGTATTTCTGCCAAATCATAGAATTAATGCAATTTCATAGTATTTTGAGGAATCCCTTGAATCCCTTTGTTATAGTATTACTTCTAAGTCATAGTATTTCTGCTTTGTCATAGTATTTGTACTGAAACATAGTATTTCTGCCAAATCATAGTATTACTGCTATTTCATATTATTTGAGTGAAATTACAGTGTTTCTGCAAAAACATTGGTTGGTATTGGTTTTAGTTACCTTTAGCGTATGTGCTAGTTAGCAATAGCTATGGCAGCCCAGTTATTTTATTGTTTTGGGCTTGTTCCTGCTTTGTTTTTTTCCCCCTGCAAATTTATGTGAATTTGTACACTGTCATATCGCTGTATTACGTAATGGCTAAGTAGGAGGCTGACTGTCACTAAGTGCATCAGTGTACATAGGTCATCTCTTGTGTTGGAGTGCCCTCCTGTGGCACCTTTTGGGTAGTGCATTAGTAAACGTGAACAGTGCAAAGAAGTGGTATCAGACTAGTTTGTAGTGGAGGAATTTGTTGCCAGTTTCTTTCATCTTTAATCCGTATTCATGTTGTAATGTAGTAGTACCACAATATGGCAGAAACACTATGTTTTGGCACAAATACTTTGATTTGGTATACTTTAGCTTCTTCACCCCTTTTCAGCAAAATTTTCATTTTTTTCACCCCTTTTCAGCGCAAATTCCAGCTTTTTTGGCTGTTTTCAGAAAAAACCCTCTTTTCAGCAGAAACTCTGCTGATTCATCTCTTTTCAGCGCAAGTTTCTGCTTCTTTGCCTCTTTTCTGCAAAAATTCTGCTGATTCACCTCTTTTCTGCAAAACTTTCAGCCTTTTGACCTCTTATCAGCACAATTCTCAGCAGCTTCTGCTCATTTCAGCAGAATTATCCGTCTCTCCACCTCTTCTTTGTAAGAATGACTTTGGCTCAGGGAAATGAATAGCCACCTTGAGACCAGGAGGGCCAGGTTCGAATCCTGCTCAGTGGGGTAGTTTTTTTTTTTCACCACCATACAACTTTTTGCAACTTTTCATCGTTTTTAGCTTTTCATAGTATCATAGTATTTCCACAAAATATTTGTATTTCTGCTACGTTATATTATTACTACTCATAGTATTTCTGCCAAATTTTGGTATTTGCTCCAAAGCACAGTATTTCTGCCAAATCACAATATAACTGCAAAATAAAGGTTTTTGAGACAAATCATAGCGTTTGTGCTAAATCCTAGTAATTCTGCTCATAGAATTTCTGCTATGCTGAGGTGCTTTCTGCTAGATTATAGTTTTTCTGCTAAATCAAAGTATTTCATGTAAATCATACCAAGTCCCAGTGTTTCTGCCAAATCATAAATCATAAATAATGTGGCGTGTTGGGGGAACAGCTAGTCCTCTCCCATCATGCCTTGGGACATGTGCTGCTGTTTAGATGTTCTTGTTTCATTGTTTATGGTTACGTTACTTTTAACTGTTGTCTTGAATGTTGTGTTTATACTATGGTACAAAGTCACTGACAGTTATTGTTTTATAGGAAGGAAGAATGCAGTACCATAAGTGAGTTCTGTTATGCTGTTATTGACCCTTGAAGCACATTGTAGAACAAGCAAGTGTTTAATAAAAAGCTTCTCCTACCAGCTTGGGGTGGAATTACAAGATCAAGCTTTTCCTGTGTGCTTATTTGCAAGACTTGTATGTGCCATAATAATTTTAATAAAGCAAAGTTAAGATGAGAAGCTTGTTCCAATTCATCTTCAGACAGTGCTGCCAGTCACGGTTGGAGCAGTTTTTACTGTCATCTTACTGTTGAGCCATAAATTACGTTTGTTTTCCAACTCTTAAAATGAAGCCGTTTCTTCTCTCGTCATATCTCCGCAACGGAGGTACAAAGAGCTATGAAAATCGCAGTCAAAGTTCAGGAAAGTCTGCTGATTTACCCAGTACAAGAATTGTGCTTCTATCCCACCTAGTTTTTGAGTTACACGACGTTTTGTAACTCCGAAAAATCGGCGTTTTACGCCTCTCACCGCGATCTAATTCTGACTGCTCAAGTCTCTGTGTTTTAGGCACCCGTCCCCTTTGTGACCAGACCTCATTTGGCTCAGAGGGTTGAGAAGCTACTGTGAGACCCGGTGGCAGAGGTTCGAGTCCTACCTGTGACAGTTGCTACACATCATCCCCACTTGCATGCGCTCTGCTTTCTTGACACTCTTCAGTGTACCCTTACACATAAAGCCATCTCATACACCTCTTTTTTAGCAGATAATTCTGCTTTTTCGCTTGTTTTCAGCAACTGCTGATGCTGATAGCCCTCCTAGTTTTTGAGTTACACGACGTTTTGTAACTCCAAAAAACGGCGCTTTTAGCCTCTCACCGCGATCTATTTCTGATTGCTGATCTCTTTGTTTTTCAGCTGCCTGCCCTCTTGCCAGGTGGCGCAATCAGTAATGACACGGCTCTGCAGCTCAAAGGTCGTGGGTTCAATCCCACCTTGGTCAACATTTTTTTTTCACTACAAATTTATACACTATCACAGACCTGTAATTTATATTGCTATTTTTTTTCACTACAAATGAGTAGTGCAAAAACATACTATGTCTGCAACATCACAGTCTATCTGTTATGTTATAGTATTACTACTAAATCACAGTATTTCTGCCAATTCAAGGAGGCTGACTGTTACTAAGTGCATCAGTGTACATAGGTCATCTGTTGTGTTGGAGTGCCCTCTTGTGGCGCCTTTTGGGTAGTGCCTTAGTAAACGTGAACACTGTGGTATCAGACTGGTTTGTAGTGGAGGAATTTGTTGCCAGTTTCTTTCATCTTTAATCCGTATTCATGTTGTAATGTAGTAGTACCACAATATGGCAGAAACACTATGTTTTGGCACAAATACTTTGATTTGGTATACTTTAGCTTCTTCACCCCTTTTCAGCACAAATTCCAGCTTTTTTGGCTGTTTTCAGAAAAAAAAAACTCTTTTCAGCAGAAACTCTGCTGATCCACCTCGTTTCTGCAAAACTTTCAGCCTTTTCACCTGTTATCAGCACAATTCTCAGCAGCTTCTGCTCATTTCAGCAGAATTGTCCGTCTCTCCTCCTCTTTTTTGAGAGAATGAGTTTAGCTAGGTGAGTTGAGTGGCAGCCTTGAGACCAGCAGGGCCAGGTTCAAATCCCTGTCATGGCAAAACCTGTTTTTAGTTTTCTCTTTTGTTCTACCTCTTTTCTGCAGAAATTCTGCTGATTTATCTCTTTTCTGCAAAATTTTCAGCCTTTTCTCCTCTTATCAGCACAATTCTCAGCAGCTTCTGCTCATTTCAGCAGAGTTGTCCGTCTCTCCACCTCTTCTTGGTCAGAGTGAGTTTAGCTCAGTGAGATGAGTGGCTGCCTTGAGATCTGGAAGGCCAGGTTCGAATCCAGTTCAGGGCAATTTTTTTTTCGCCACCATACAACTTTTTGCAACTTTTCATCTTTTTCAGCTTTTCAGCAGACAGCTTCAGCGTTAAGGCATCCACACAGCATTTTCGCAGGAAATGCAAATTTTTCTAGTTCCTGTTGCTTCCGTACGTTTTTCGGCACTTAACTACTCCTCCAGTTTTCAGCCGATTTTCTCAGTTCAAACTCTAAACTGTTCTGCTCTTTCTGCTAATTCCAGCTATGACTTTTGGTGTTTATTGCTGTTATACTTTTTAAAATATTACACTTTTTTCCTTTAATTTGTCCCATTGAAATGAATGGGAAACTTCCACAATTCTGCTAAAACTTGCTTGTCTTTCAAACTTAACTACGTTCTCATGCTTTCACCTAGAAACTCCATTCAAACTTTAAAATGTTCTCAGATTATTGGGCTATTCCTGTCTGATTCAGCTTTTTCAGATCTTCTACCGTTTTAATCTTATCTCTCTTTAAGTTTTCAGTTGCAAAATTGTGATTTTTCAGAAAATACATGCGTTGCTATGGTTGCTATGCAATTAAGTCAGAGTGAGTGCTGGTCCGTTCTGAATTTTCTCTTCATGTCCAAACAACTTCTTGCTACTCGCTCAATTTCCACTCAACCCCCACAAATTATACATCAAAACGTAGGTATTTTTGCTGGCTTTCAGACAATGTCACTATCTTTATTGTGAGATTTACCGTTTTTTCGCAATTTGCCTCGGAGTGACACAAGGTCTGACAAGTCCCCATTCAAAGTCTATGGGGAGGTTTTGAAATTCAGAGCTGAAATTCTGTAACGGGAGGCATTTTCAAATCACCATATCTCTTTAACAAAGCAAAGTTAGGACATGAGGCTTGTGCCAATATATCTTCAGACACTGCTGACACTCACAGTGGAAGCCGTTTTTACAATTATCTTACCGTTGAGCAATGAATTACGTTTGTTTGAGGGGTGGAAATCTGTCCTTCTCTCAGTCTTCAAACTCTGGAAATGAAGCCGTTTCTTCTCTCGTCATATCTCCGCGACGGAGGTAGAACGAGCTATGAAAATCGCAGTCAAAATACACCAAAGTCCGCTGATTCACCCAGTACAAGAATTATGCTGCTAGCCCTCCTAGTTTTTGAGTTACACGACGTTTTGTAACTCCAAAAAACGGCGTTTTTCGCCTCTCACCGCGATCTATTTTCTGACTGCCCAAGTATCTGTCTTTCAGACCGCCGCCCCCTTTCCAGGTGGCGCAATCAGTAATGACACGGCTCTGCAGCTCAAAGGTCGTGGGTTCAATCCCACCTTGGTCCACATGTTTTTTTTCACTACAAATGAGTAGTGCAAACACATACTATGTCTGCAACATCACAGTATATCTGTTATGTTATAGTATTACTACTAAGTCACAGTATTTCTGCCAATTCGTAGTATTCGTACTAAATCATACTACTCGTGCCAAATCATAGTATTCAAATCAAAATATAGTATTTGTACCAAAGCACTGTATTTGTACAAAGTATAGTATTTCTGCCAAATCATAGAATTACTGCAATTTCATAGTAATTTTGAGGAATACCTTTTGTTATAGTATTACTTCTAAGTCATAGTATTTCTGCTTTGTCATAGTATTTGTACTGAAACATAGTATTTCTGCCAAATTATAGTATTACTGCTATTTGATAGTGTTTGAGTGAAATTACAGTGTTTCTGCAAAAACATTGTATTTCTGCTAAATCATAGTGTCTGCCAAATCATAGTATTTGTGCCAAATTATGGGATTTTGCCAAAACATGGTACTTGTGCCAAATTATAGTATTTGTGCCCAATTAATATTTCTGTTATGTTATAGTATTACTACTAAGTCGTAGAATTTCTGTTATGTTCTGCCAAATCATAGTATTACGGCTATTTCAAAGTATTTGAGTGAAATTACAGTGTTTCTGCAAAAACATTGTATTTCTGCTAAATCATAGTATTTCTGTTATCTTAAAGTACTTGCACTCAATTATAGTATTTGTGCCAAAGTTTAGTATTTCTGCCAAATCATATTATCTCTGCTAAATCATAGTGTCTGCCAAATCATAATATTTGTGCCTAAGCACAGCATTTGTAGCAAAACATAGTATTGCTGCTATATAATAGTATTTGAGCCAAATCATAGTATATGTCCTAAAACATAGTATTACTGCCAAATCATAGTTTTTGTCCTAAAGCATAGTATTTCAACAAAATCACAGTATTTCTGCTATGTTATAGTATTTGTGCTTGTAGAAAAACCTGTGTTATTGTGAGCTACATTACCCAGCAGCCTCTGAGCAGTGAGGGAATTCATGGGACTTCTGAGCTAGATGGTCTTCCTTCGTTCCTGTTCTAACAATTGAAGAGAGAGCTGCTGGGAAGGGGAGCAAATAGCCCATCCTGTATTTGTTGGGGATGGTGTGTGTCACATAAACGTGAGTTAATGTTCCATGCTTAAGATGTTTACCCTGCTACTTGTGTGTATTGGTTTTAGTTGCCTTTAGTGTATGTGCTAGTTAGCGATAGCTATGGCAGCCCAGTTATTTTATTGTTTTGGGCTTGTTCCTGCTTTGTTTGTTCCCCCTGCAAATTTATGTGAATTTGTACACTGTAATATCGCTGTATTACGTAGTGGCTAAGTAGGAGGCTGACTGTTACTAAGTGCATCAGTGTACATAGGTCATCTCTTGTGTTGGAGTGCCCTCTTGTGGCGCCTTTTGGGTAGTGCCTTAGTAAACGTGAACACTGCAAAGAAGTGGTATCAGACTGGTTTGTAGTGGAGGAATTTGTTGCCAGTTTCTTTCATCTTTAATCCGTATTCATGTTGTAATGTAGTAACTTTTGTGGCACAAATACCACAATATGGCAGAAATACCATGTTTTGGCACAAATACTTTGATTTGGTATACTTTAGCTTCTTCACCCCTTTTCAGCAAAATTTTCATTTTTTTCACCCCTTTTCAGCACAAATTCCAGCTTTTTTTGGCTGTTTTCAGAAACAAAACTCTTTTCAGCAGAAACTCTGCTGATTCACCTCTTTTCAGCGCAACGTTCTGCTTCTTTGCCTCTTTTCTGCAGAAATTCTGCTGATTCACCTCTTTTCTGCAAAATTTTCATCCTTTTTGCCTCTTATCAACACAATTCTCAACAGCTTCTGCTAATTTCAGCAGAATTGTCAGTCTATCCACCTCTTCTTTGCGAGAATGAGTTTGGGTCAGTGAGATGAATAGCTGCTTTTAGACTAGGCGGGCCAGGTTCAAATCCTGCTCAGGACGATATTTCTTTCTTGTTCGAGGGGAATCCTGAATGTGAGAAATACAGTGCACAAAACTTATACATCTCTCTGTGTCTGTGTGTGTAAGGGCTGATTACAGCAGGTGCAGCCAATTTAACTGACCTAGATATACCAAGCTCAGACTCTTAACAGCAATGTACACTTTGCTTTCTGTGTATGTGTGTGTGTATCAATATTCTCCCATGTTAAAGTATTACTCCTCCATAATAGTATTTGTGCTAAATCAAAGTACTTCTACTACATCTCAGTACTTCTGCTCAATCACAGTGTTTCTGCTAAATCATAGTATTTTTGAAAAATCATGGTATTTGTGCCAAATCATGGTTTTGGGGCCAAACCATAATATTTATTTTATGTTATGAGATTACTACTAAGTGGAGGAATGTCTGTTATGTTATAGTATATGTGCTGAATATAGTATATCTGCCAAATCATAGTATTTAGCTCAAATCATAGTATTTATGCAAAATGACAGTATTTCTGTAGTAGTTGTGTTAAAACGCAGTATTATTACCAAATCATAATATTTGTACCCAAACATATCAGTTCTAATTTTAATTGCTCATGACCCTGTTTTCCAGGTGCTCACTCTCTTTGCCGGTAGCGTAGTTGGTAATGACACTGGTCTGCAGCTCAAAGGTCGTGGGTTCAATTCGACCTTCGTCCACATGTTTTTTTTCTCTACAAATGAATTCACTATAGTACACAGACTAGTAATTCATATTGATAATTTATTACAATTCTGTAAAGTTTTATGATTGCTGAATATAGTATATGTGCAAAATCATAGTATTTATACCAAATCATAGTATTTGTGCTAAAACATAGTATTTTTGCCAAATCATTGCCAAGTTTTCACAGTAGAACAACAAGTAGTTTTGAGGAAACTTCACCTTGTTCAGCTTTTTCAGCTGGTAATTTTAGTTTTCCAACATTTCAACTTCTTTTTTATTCAGGTAACACTAAATTATAGTGTTTCTGCTATGTTAATGTGGTTTTAGAAAATGTAGTAGAACAAAAGAAATACATGTGAGGAGAACATGTCAGTAGTTGTTGTTAACTGGACTAATGCCGTAAGGCTTTTTAAATAAATCTATCATAATACATTACATTTTAACATTAAGACCTTATATGTATTTCAACGTCAAATAGTCCTGCTTGAAATATTTATTTAACTTTTAGAATTAAACTTCTGCAAGTTTTTTTGTAGCAAATAAATCTTGTACAATGGTATTGAACTGTACATACATTTTCACATTTCCAATTCCCATTTTGTTTGATGGGGGAATTTCCCACTACCTGTGAATGCCTCTTTTCTTACGCCTCTGGCTCAGTGCTGCATGTCCGCTCACTTTGTCAGGATCCGCTGCTGGTAAGACATGCTTCTCTTCTCTTCTCTGAAATGTCTATAAGCTGTTTGAGTGATTTACGGAGTTGTTGTTAGTGACTTATAAAGCCAGTCGCAGTATACTCACATTAAAGTAACACAATGGCCATTTTTTTGTGAAAAGTTGTAATTCTAGTATTTTTAAAGGATTTTTTGAGACGCTAGCCCTGACAATCCAATGCTAACGCCTAGCGCTCCTAGCCCAGTGTGAAATGAAAATGGTTCATTTCACACTTTATTAAGTTGTTTCATTAACTTAATTCTGTGTTTTAGTGTTTCTGTGTCTGTTGTGGGAAGTGCAGTTAGTTCTCCTCTTCACAAATTGGTCGGTTAAAACAGCCTCATTCTTTAACTTGTAACTTTATGCAAGAGCCGCCATCTTAGTTGGTAAGATCAAAGGTGTGTGCTGCGGGCTAATTAATAGAAGGGAGAGAGCGGAGAAAGAGAGGATAAAACACATAGTTAATACAAGAATAATAACTTTTCTTAATTAGAAGTAGGCTTTTTAGTTTTTCAAGAACTGGTTGTGCAGGCCCACTTTTAAAGAAAAACACTTTGTTAGATTTCGCACTTTGTAGAAGATTAATTAAATAAAAAATAGCCCACCTTCAAATAAATAAAGTGCTGCAGTGGGCCATTAATTATATTATTGTGGTACAGTAGTGTTTGACATATACTAGGTTCAGTGAGTGGTTTATGATGTTTCCATTTACTGATGGGCAAAAACACATGATCAGGATTTAGAATCTGTAGCAGCAAAGCCCCCACAGAGGACCTCTGACTTTCCCTGAAAATGTCCCTGAAATTTAATAGCCCATTTATATCTGATTTTAAGCACTTAAGCAATGACAAAAAAAGAGAACCACAGCTGTGAGTGGACAGTGTTTGGTATATCAGTGTGTTCTTTATTAATGCTATAAGTTAAAATTAGTTTATTAATTATTTAGTGAATACAGTGTGTTTGAAAATTAAATATAAATGTTGGCAAAAAGGGAAATATTGCAAAATACATAAATATTTCTTCCAACAAGTATATACTGCATTTGTGCCAACAAATATATGTGCCTATTCTTTGCACTTCTGTAGTATGAATGCTTTTATTACACGTTATAGCCATGTGAGACTCTGCAGCTAATATTAGTCCTCTTTATAGCACAGTAAGTTGTTAAGGGAAATTAAGGATTTTACTAGTTATTTTATGTCACAGTAAATCAGACTGCATGTGATAAGGCTCAACAGTCTAAGTCATTAACCCTTTAAAGCCGGTTGGAGCGGACACGCTCCATTTTGCCTAACTAATTTTAAATCCCTGTAGCACTGCAACCACGTAAGCTAGCGCAATATTTTTTTTTTTGCATATGAAACTAGAGGAGTTGTACTTACATGTTTTGCCATCAGCTTGTCCTTGGTCACAGTTTCCTACTGGTGTTTTTAAAAGTTATGTTTGACTTTGTGACTTTCTGTGTCGTTTCTGGGATGTTTAGGACTCAAATTGCACTGCTGGAAATAGTTTATTTTGATGCATATGCTGCTTTTTTGCAAATTTGCATTGTAATATTTATTTTCGTTTTACCTGCAGTATATAAAAATTGGTGTATTTCGAAAAAGAAAACTATGAAGACACTTAAAATAAATTTCCTGTGGTGGGAAACTATTTTGGGCAACTTTTTTGTATTTACAGTTTTGAGTGATAAGCCTCTTAAATTTCTCTAACTAAAAATATATGTTACAAAAACAAAAACGATTTTCAATTTTTTTGGTAGTTGATTGCACTTTTTTGCAATTTATGTAATTACTATTCACTTAATGCATATATTATATTATTAAAATTTGAGCTATAATGGTTATATTGATGTATATCACATTGAAATGCTCCCAAAAATGGCACTACAGCATGTAAAAATATAATATAAGCTCTGGCGGACTTCTATGGTAGGTTTTAAAGGGTTAAATAGTGATCTCATTTATTGTTTCCTTTCTTTAGACTACTGATCTGATCGTCTCAAGTCTGGTAAGTAAAGGTTTGTCTGAGGTCCAGTGCTGGGAAAAGTCTTTCTTCCTTGCAGATTTCTTTTGTTTATGTTGTTTGTTTGTTTTTTGTCACATTTAAATGTTTAAATAATCTAACAAGGATAACCTGGATAAATATATAAATTAAAAAAAGCAGTTTCACAGTGATGATTCTGTTTATAAAGCACAGAAAATCAAACCACAACAACCTGGTCTAATGTAAAAACATGTTGCTGTCTAATACCCAGTCTAATAGCTCTAATAGCAACAAGTACCATCAAGCATTTACAGTAACTATTAATGACTGATTTGCATTACTAGGGGGATTTTGGACAACTCTACTTTCAGATTTTGTTTAATTCAGGTCCAATATAAGGTTTTCAAGTCATGTATAGTTCCAGTTTCATTGAAGTCCAGAATCTGATTAGTCTGAACCAAGAGTTTTGTTTCGTTCAGAGTTCCTTGTGTGTTTTGGATCATCTCATCAATTTCCTGCTGTGAATCCCAAGTGTGATTAAACTGAAGCTCAGGAGCTGATGACTTGATGCAGGTCCTGAAGTAGTAAAGGAATTCTGGGCCATCACACTAACAGCATCATGTTTGACTTTAATGCTGGTGTTTTTCTGAAATTCGTCTCTCACTGTAGGAGACTCAGTTTAGTGCAGTGAGTCAGCACAGCTCTTGGTGATCATCAAGATGTTTTTAGGCAAATGTGAGAAATGATTGGTGTTCAGTTTGGCCAGTTAATGTTTTTGCCTTTTTGTCTACAACCTCTGGGATGGGTTGTGTTTAGTGGGGTCTCCAAATCCTTAGAAGTGTGTTTGTAAACATATCTTGACAGGCATGAGTAGCTGTTTAGGGAAAATTGTTTTTTCACATAGGGCAGGGGTCTCAAACTGCAGTCCTCAAAGGGCTGTGTTCTGAAGCTTTTCCATGTGTCCATGTTACAACACACCTGAATAAAATTTGTAGGTCATTAGCAAGAGTATAGAATTTGACTGCATGCTGAGGTGACATCCCCTAACCCTACCTACTCAATTAAATTTGAGAAATATGTTTGGAAAAATGTACTTCTAAAATACTTTTATTTCATCATGTTCATTCACTCTTGAGTTGCTGTAACATTAAGCAAATGGCTGAATTGCCACCTCAGCATGCAGTTAAGTGTATAGTCTTTCTAATTACCTATTAATGTTATTCAGGTGTGCTGCAAGAGGGACACGTATTAAATTTACAGGACACCAGCCATCGATGACTGGAGTTTGAGACCCCTGATGTAGGGCATTGAAGATTTCAAAAGCTTGTTTCTCTTCATAAATTAAATCCCGGTCTAAAAACTGCTTTTTGTCATTTGTGATGATGACTTGGAAAATACAAATGGGATGAAAACATAAAACTAACAAATTTGTTAGAGGTCAGATAAAATCAAGGCTGTGTTTTTGGAAATAATCCTGCCCACATTTGCAAAACATGAACTGTATGTGAAAGTCATGTTTGTTAGTAGTTGTTGTTGCTGTTTTTTAAATAAATGTGGGAATCTCCAGCAAAGTCCTTACATTCAACAGCTCACATTCAGGACTCATTTCTGGTTTTTATTATTAAATTATCTACAAAGAAATTATCATTATACTGCATTTTTATAATTAGGCCCTAATATCAGCTATCATAAGTTTGTCATAGATTTAATTCAGTGCTTATTGCTGTGTATCAAACATGCCCCAAATGTGACTGAAATATATATAAACTGCTGTGCAAGAACCATGTGGCACCAAATTTTTCATTTTTACCAAAACTCATACTGAGTAAATTCTGTGTACTTTCAAGTTCTTGTCCTACTGAATTTTAATTTTCAGACTGTTTGTTTTTATTGTGTTAATAGAATTTGAATGCAGGCCACCTCAAATGTTAAAGGCTACAAACATTACATACAAGCTATCATTTGTGATTGGTGCCTCCTTTTAAATTGTCACCATTTGATAAAGTGTGCATTTCTAGGTGTAGCAAATCATTGGTTATGATATCTACTCTGGTATGTAATCGAACCTAAATTGTAGAGCATTACATGACTAAGAAACTTGTGTGGTTTATTGCAAATGGATCAAACCACATATTACCTTCATGAAGAGGTCGATCTTTATTAGGATGTAGAGAAAAAAAGAAAACAGAGAGGAGCTGTTACATGTATTCCAGCTGTGGTAATCAAAACAATTTTCCTGAATATATTTGACTAGAGAGTGATGCAGTATTGACTCTGATGCTGATTTGAGTTGTCTCATTCTGTATTTTTGTTCTTTGTCTTTTGCTACAGAGTGAACAGATCTTTGGTTTTGCCTTTTTTGGTAAGTAGACAGTGATGGTAATGTTTAGTATTTTACATGGCCAAAACACAGTCAGGATTTATAACCTGTAGCAGCAAAGCCCCCACACAGGACCTCTGACTGTCCCTAAACTTTAATAGCCCATTTATGTCTGATTTTAATTTTTGATGGCTTATCAAGTCCAAATATAGCTAAATGTCAGAGATGTTTGCATACACTTGTTCAATTTCTCCTTATGCTACATAATCCACATAAGGATTATGTAGCAAACCATACTATAAAAGTGCTTTGGGTGAGTCAGTATAGGTGGTAACTTAAACAGTTAAGAGCAACACAGCTATCGATTTGTAGTGTCTCCCATCTTCCACTTATGAATTAGCATGAAGTCAAAACACTAGAAGTATTTTGACTACAAATGATAGTTTTACCCTTAAGCAATAATAAAAAGTAAGAAAATCTAAAGTGTGAGTATGTATATTAAAGCCAGTGTTTTAAAATTAAATCTAAATGTTGCTAAAAAGAGACATACTGCAAAACACATAAATATTCCGAGCAACAGGTACAATGGAAGGACTTTTTATTGTAATATTTTAAGAAATTTTAAGTCATTTAGTTATTTCATGTCACAGTAAATTGGATTGTGTGAAGAGGCTCAACAGTCATTACACAGTGATCTGATGTATTGTTTCCTTTCTTTAGACTGCTGATCTGATCGTCTCAAATCTGGTAAGTAAAGGTTTGTCTGAGGTCCAGTGCTGGGAAAAGTCTTTCTTCCTTGCAGAGTTATTTTGTTTATGCTTTTTGTCACATTTAAATGTTTCAAATCATCTAACGAGGATAGCCTGGATAAATATTTTAAAAAAAATACAGTTTGATGGTGATGATTTTATTTATGAAGCACAGAAAAGCAAACCAGAACAACCTGGCCTAATGTCAAATCATGTTCATTAAAGTTCAGACTCTGATTAGTCTACACCAAGAGTTTAATTTTATTCAGAGTTGGACTTGCTTGTTTGCTTCAGATCAATTTCCTGCTGTGAATCCTAAGTGTGATTAAACTGAAGCTCAGGAGCAGATGATGCAGGTCCTGAAGTAGTAAAGGAACTCTGGACCATCACACTAACAGCATCATGTTTGACTTAAATGCTGGTGTTTTTCTGAAATTCATCTCTCACTGTAGGAGACTCAGTTTAGTGCAGTGAGTCAGCACAGCTCTTGGTGATCATCAAGATGTTTTAGGCAAATGTGAGAAAGGACTGGTGTTCAGTTTGGTCAGTTAATCAATAAGTCAGTAAGCACAGCCAGAATAAATACATAAGGCGCTCAGTCTATTTTTGAGAAAATGAAAGGATTTTTATTGTCCGAAAAATACAGTAAAGCCAGCTTTATTGGAAATATGTCTAATTCCAGTCTGTTTGTGTCTTACAGGTGACCTGCTGCAGAAGCTCTCTCCCTCTATCATTAACAAGCCATTCAGTCTGTCCTATCACTCTACCCACTCTATCTATTTTGACAAGCCGTTCTATCTTGCTTCACTCTATCCCACAAGCTCTATCTAAGTTATCAAAAATCACGTTTTTTACTGGAATCCAATTTTGACTGGAATCAAGTTTTGACTGGAATAATCAAGTTTTGACATGGCCCCATTTTTGGGAAATTGAAGTTACCAGTACTTCATCTATCTGTTACAGAATTCTGACAGGTCTCTGCTCTCACTGCTCCTTCTTTCCTATCGTTAAACTCTCTCACATCCAGTCTTTTTGCTGGAAATTACAAGTAGAAAGTTGAAATTACAATAGTAGAATTACAGTACAGTAGAAACTATTTACACAGCTGTAGATTAGTAATTTTAATTTTTACTTGGAACACGTTGGAATAAACACTGATAGTTTGGCTTAGAGGTGCAATTACTTTGATACATTATATAAAATTTACACCTTCTTTAAGGTTTTTTGTAATAAGATAAACTTGTTATTTTATACGACATTCAGACTGCTGTATTCGCAAAAATATTAAATTAGATAACTTCAAATACATTTTGCTAGTCTGTTTCATTGACTGTAACATTTGACTATAGTAGGGTTATACTATTATTATTTAGGGACAAACCCATTTCTGTTACTCAGTCTAAGTGTTCAGACACAATTGTCATCGAGAAGCTGCCTGAGGACCCAGACTTCCTGTTTCCTGACTGCTGCAGAACATCCAGCTGAAGAATCCTCATCGCCTGTCATCTGATCACCACAGCTTTTTATATTTGCTTTACATTTTAGATATCTGAAAGATTTACACAAAGATTTACACTTAAAAACTAAGAGTTTTATTATAGCCTGTTGATTATTGTGATTTATTCTGTATATCCCTTTACAGAAGCTAAGATCTACTCATTAACAAGTCTGGTTAAAATATAAGAAGTAAAAATATTCTGTTTTGGAAAAAGCTACAATAAAACTGAGCCAAGTGTTTTCAAAGAACTGAATATCTTTTATATTGAGTTTAGATTAAAGTCAACCTTTTACATCTATTTACATATTGATAAAAACATTGGAACATTTTTATATTTATATTGACATTTTTTCAGATTTAATACTAACTTGAAGAGTTATTAGTTCTTCACTGTTTCCAGGTTGAGTTCTGTTTATATCTTTGTATAAATACGTATAAGCTTCAGTTTTAACTTCAATAAAATGCCGAGAAAAGGTCAAAGGTCGCAGTCCCAGAAGCTTAGATGGCAAAAGCAGAAGGAACAGGTAAATGTTTCTCAGAGCGATGAGAAGGTAAAGGTGTCTGTTACAACTATTCCCAGTCCTGAAGTGCAGAGCAGTGTTCAGACAGCCGCAGTCACTTGTGCAGATGTTGTAACGACAGGTGTTCACTCAGTGTGTGTGCCAAATACTAAAGTACAGCAGGTAATCCAGGCTGAACCCCAGGTAACTGTGCAAATGCAGCATGATGGAGAAGCTCCAGGACCGTCTTATGTACAGGTTACAAACAATGAAAGTCATCCACGAGTGAGTAGCATCTGTGCGTCCCGAAGCCAGGCTGCTGCTAAGTATGGGAAGTACAGGAATAAGCAATGCATGGCTAACAGTTTGGTTTTCCTGTCATTCTTACACGAGGATGAATTCATTACCAGAGCAGATCTAAACCGTGTGTTGGACAAAGGCCATGCCGTGTATTCAGATGCCAGAAAGAGGTTTGTGAACAGTGGGTTTCTAGCCTCCGATGAGCTTCCCACAGTGGTCACCAGCCGCACACATGAGTATCAAGTGGACATGTCTCAGTGTGGTCGTTACGGCACATTTGATAGTACAGATCACCTTCTGAGCCTTGAACAGGGACTACAGTGTTTGGTTTCAGACGTTCGCTATGCTTTGCTAGTCATGGCAAGTACAGTCATCGCAGTTTGCAGGCTGACTTCAGGTGAATACGCATATTTTGACCCTCACCCACGTAAGTCTACAGGAATGCCATTGTCGCTAGCTGTAAGTGGTGGAACTGCAGTTATGTTAAAATTCACACGTCTTAACGACATGATTGACAGGATCAAATGCTTGTACCGAATGTTTAGCATCACACCAACCTGCACTTATGAGCTTCAGCCCATTGAGTTTCAGAGTGCAAATGTTGCTGATCAAAGAGATGCTAATGAAACCACCGAATACAGAATACCCCAAACAAGTGTTTCAGCACCAGCTGAAAATGTATCTGTTCATGAATTAAACTCCCAAACATCCACTGAGCAGACACGGAAAACTGTGACTGACACTTTAACCAGTGAAGTGATGTCATCCAGAGTGGATTATTCAAATGAGACAGCTGCTGCTGACATGAACCATCATTTAGAAAAAGAAACATCTGCAACTTCTGTGAGAAAAACTCAAGCAACATCACGTTCTGTTCCTCAGAATGATTTCAACACTGCCTCCCGTTCAACTAAGACAACACAGGAACTCTCACATAAACTTTTGAAATGTAATAAACAGGAAAGGAGAAAAATGAGGAGAAGATTATTGGCCCAACAGAAACTACCACAAAGAAAAGAAAATCAGAAAAAGAAAGAACGGCAGATGTACGCTTTTGATGAAACCTTTAAGGCAAAGAAAAAAAATTCCAGTAGAAAGTCTAATGATCCTGATCACAGGCAGAAGAAGAGTGTGTACAAAAGTAATTTGTATAGACTAAATGCTACATATAGAGAGAAACAGAGAGAACATTTGAGAATAACCTATAGAGAAAGTGCTCAAATTAGAGACAGAAAAAGAGAACGTATCATAAGGATGTATAAAGGCAATCCTGTATTCAGAGAAAAGCAGAAGGAATGTATGAGAAAAACATACAGAACTTGTATTGAATTCAGAGAGAAACACAAAGCTTACATGAGGTCATATGTATATAATCTTTATAAAGAAAGTGAAGCATTTAAACAGAAAAAACGATCTTACGTCACTAAACGTTATGGAGAAGAGAAACAATTTCAGCAGCAACACAAGGACAATATGAGAGAACGAATGAGAGTCAAATATTGGAACGGTTTTTCTTTTAGACAGATGCATAATATCAGATGTGCAATGAACATAAAAAGAAAATATCGCCAGATGCATCGACCAGCTGAAAGTTTACAGTGTCATCCAGATAACTCTTTAATGAATGAGGCCATATCTCGTTTCAGATCAAACATTAAGTCAGCACCATCTTATGTTTGTACTGTTTGTCTAAAAGCTTCTTTTCCTAATCAGGTGAAAATCTGCAAAAGAGCAAATTACTCAAAACACCAAACTGTAGCTCAGCAGTGTCTAACTGGTAAATTTGTTCATGTGTGTGATGAAGCATGTAATGACCACTGCAACTTTCCTGTTGAGAGAAAAAAGGAGTATATCTGTCACACGTGTCACAGTTCCCTCAAAAGTGGACGCATGCCAAGGCTTGCTGCTATCAACAGTTTAGAACTGCAGGATATTCCAGCTGAACTGTGTGATCTCAACATTCTGGAGAGACATCTGATTGCCAAATGCATACCATTTGCTAAGATTATTCCCTTCCAAAGGGCAGACAAAGACTCATACGTGGTAATGTGGTGTGTGTACCATCTGAGGTCCAACAAACAGTTGACTGTTTACCGAGGCTCAGAAGCCAATCACAGATAATGAGGATCAAGCTGAAAAGACGACTGTGCTACAAAGGCCATCAGCTGTTCCAGACTGTCACCTGGTCTAAACTGATCCAAGCCCTGCGTAAACTGAAACAAATTCATCCACAGTACACAGATATTGTTATCAGAGATGATGCATTGCTTTGTGATCCAACATTACCTGATGATGACAGCAGTGATGAAGCCAGCATGGCAAGTGATGATTTTAATGAAGCAGATCTAATGGAAATTGACAACTATGAAAAAGATGCCCTTTTGTGTGAAACGGAGTCTGAAAGTGAACAAGATATTGATATGGTATCCTGCGATGAACAACCAGAAGAACAAAATCCAGAGGAACCAGAAAGTGATTTGAACAATGGAGGTTTTGCTCTAGAAAGTTGTCTGCAGCCTGTAGACATTTCAGAAGAGATTCTCTGTTTCACTGATAACACATATTGTGTGGCGCCTGCAGAAAGAAACAATCCTGTTAGTTTTTTCAGAACTCCTCATTTGGAAGCCATGGCATTTCCTGTGCAGTTTCCTACTGGTCAGAATACACTGGATGAAAAGAGACGTCTTAAACTCACACCAAGTGCTTACTTCAAGTCAAGGCTTTTCAACATTGATGCAAGATTTGCTAAAGATACAAATTACCTATTTTTCTCACAGTTTGTAACTGAAATACACCTGGCTAATTCCAGCATGACAATACAGCTAAGGAAAGGTAAAACTATGACCAAAGATGGACGCAAAATCACATCAGGAATGTTACAAAGTAAGACAGAAGTAGAGAAGCTGGTAAGAAATAAAGATGCAATCAGATTTATGCAGCCACTCAGAGGAACTCCAGCTTACTGGCAGAAAACTACCAAAGATCTATTCAGTATGCTTCGTCAAATAGGAACACCTCAGTTCTTTGTCACTTTCTCTGCTGCTGAGATGAGATGGCCTGAAGTGATTCAAGCAATAAAGAGACAGCAAGGTGAAGAGGTTGATTTTGAAGCCCTGGACTGGTCAGAAAAGTGTGAAATTCTAAGATCAAATCCAGTAACCACGATGCGAATGTTTGATAAGCGTGTTGAGGCTTTGTTCAGAGATTTGCTTTTTTCTCCTGCACAGCCCCTTGGTGAAATCATTGATTACTTTTACAGAGTTGAGTTCCAGCACAGAGGTAGTCCGCATATACACATGTTGCTGTGGATTCGAGAAAAGGTAGAAGTAGATGTGGATGATGACCAAACTGTCTGTGACTTTGTGGACAGATACATCTCAGCTCAACTCCCTGATCCAGAAAAACAACCTGAACTGCACAAAAAAGTCACTGAACTACAAAAGCACAGTAAAAACCACACAAAGACATGCTTTAAGAGTGTGAACTCTGGTTGTAGATTTGGGTTTCCAAAACCGCCAAACACAAGAACAATGATTGTGAGACAGGATGAGGATTCAGACACTGAAGCTGCAAAAGCCAAACTCAGACCTTTGTTGAACCTGCTGAAGGAACCTGAAGCTGCTTCTCTCACCATAGAGCAGATTCTGTCACGATGCAACTTAACAATGAATGAGTATGAACAATGCCTCCAAGACATAAACAAGAAAACAGCGCTGATTCTGAAACGTGACCCAAAGGACTGTTGGATCAATAATTACAACCCACACCTGCTTGAAGCCTGGAACTCTAATTTAGATGTCTCGTTCATTTTGAATGCCTATTCATGTGTAGAATACCTCTGTAAATATATAACGAAGAAAGAATCTGGCCTCTCTGAATACCTGAAGACAGTTATTGACAGCTCTGATAAGAACACGGTCAATGAATGTGATGAAATGAGAGCTGTGATGCAGGCTTACTCAAAAAGAGAGAAATCAGTGCACAGGAGTGTGTGACTCGTGTCTGTGGCATAAAAATGAAAAAATGTTCCCGCAGTGTTGTATTTGTATCAACAGATGATAACCCGGTAAAAATGAGTCGTCCAATGAGCTACCTGGAAACCACAACACACGACAGTTGTAATATTTGGATGACAAGTTTGACTGATAAATACAAATCCAGACCTGAGACACCAGAATATGAGGAAATGTCACTGGCTGATTTTGCTGCCTTGTGCCGGTTGGTGAGTGGTCCAAATGAAGGAAAAGATGTGCTTCCTCTTCTAAACCAGCTTGGATTTGTACAAAGGCGAAAGAATGATAAACCAGCTATAATCAGGTATTACCACTGTTCACAGGAAAAAGATCCTGAGCAATATTATGGACGACTGTTGAGACTTTACCTTCCACACAGATCAGAGCAGGAACTGAAACCACAAGGGTTCCAAACCTATCAGTCCTTCTACAACTCAGGTTGTGTACGACTTCCATGTTCAGACCACAGTGAGTCTGTGAAAAGGGTTGTGAAGAGAAATAAAGACAAGTATGAGAAGAACTCTGAGGATATTGAGAGTGCACTGGAAGAGTTTGAACAAAATAGGGATGTTGTTATTGATGAGTGGTGTAATCTTGCTCCTGAATCTGAAGTTGTGAGGTTGCAATGTGATGAGAATCTTCCTGAGAGACATTCTGATGATGAGAACGAACAGGAGAATGTTCCTGACTACAGTCGTCAGTCTGATGCTGTAACAGAGATCAGAGCCATCAGAGAACAACCTGCAGTCGATCCAGCTGTGGTACGTGTAATGTATCAGAATCTGAACCAGAAGCAGGCCTGCGTGTTCTATGCTATAAGAGACTGGTGTATTCAGCGAGTTTGTGGTTTGAACCCAGATCCATTTTTCTTCTATATCAACGGTGGTGCAGGAACTGGAAAGTCACATCTGATTAAATGTATTCACTCTGAAGCATCAAAGATCCTGAGCAGACTGCCTTCTAATGCAGAAGAAGGTGACATATCAAATCCAACTGTTTTACTGACGTCATTTACCGGTACAGCAGCTTTTTCTATCAATGGCTCTACGTTACATTCCCTACTGAAACTACCCAGGAGTCTGAATCCACCCATTCAAGGACTTGGTAACCAACTGGATGAAGTCAGATCTGAGCTTATAAATGCTGAAATTATTGTTATTGATGAGATTCAAAACCCCCTTTTTGCTTATGTGGATGCAAGACTGAAACAAATCAAAGGCACTCAGAGACCTTTTGGTGGAATGTCAGTTTTAGCTGTTGGAGATTTTACCAGCTGCCACCAGTGCGACAGTCTAAACCTCTCTGGTTTACGATCCAGAACAGATTGACCTATGGCAGGAACATTTTCAGATGATCACTCTAACCGAGATCATGCGTCAGAAAGATGATGTTGCCTTTGCAGAGATGTTGAATAGGATTAGAATCAAAGAAAAGACAGATGAGCTTTCTCAGTGCGACAGAGATTTGTTGTCACAGGCTGTGACTGCACCAGAAGAATGTCCAATCGAGGTCTTACACATTTATGCCACCAACAAGAATGTGGAATCCCATAACACAGATACCCTGAAGAAGCTTCATTCAAACATCATAATCATCACTGCAGACGATTTCCAGAAGGATAAACGTACAGGCAGAATGGCACGAAGAGACAAACCATTTACAGGTGGGCGAAATGATTTACCCGATACCCTGAATGTTGCTGAAGGAGCTCGAGTGATGCTGACCAGAAACTTGGACACACTAAATGGTTTGGTCAATGGTGCTTTTGGTATACTGATAAAGGTGGTGAATCTGAAAATGATGGACAAATAATTAAACTGGGGCTCAGAATGGACAACCGGCAGCCTATGAGACACAACCGCAGTGCTAATGCAGCATCTGATGATCTGGTTTACATTGAGAGAGCAGAGGAGAGTCTGAAGTTTAAAGGAGCGGTACGCAGACAGTTTCCTTTAAAGCTAGCATTCGCCTGCACAATTCACAAAACTCAGGGTCTTACAACACAGACAGCTGTAGTTTCAATGAAGAACATTTTTGAACCAGGTATGGCTTATGTTGCTCTCAGCAGGGTGACGTCTCTCAGTGGACTCTATTTGCAGGACTTGGATGAGAAAAAGATTTACGCCAATCCCGAGGTAACTGCAGCGCTCCAAACCATGAGACAAGCTAGTGTTGAGGAAATGATGCCTCTTCTTCAGCTCAGAGAAACAGCCAGCAGACCTGACACTCTTACTCTGATCCATCACAATACGGAGGGTTTGCCATCTCACATCAGTGACATCAAGAGTCATCATGAAATGTGTTTAGCAGATGTTTTGTGTCTCACAGAGTCTCACCTCCAAGGCTCCTTTGTTGCAGACAGTCTTCGTTTGGACGGCTACACCATGTTCAAACGCAACAGACATGTGTCCTACTCAAACTTTCCTCACATGGCCAGCAGAAGTGGTGGTGGAGTTGTTGTGTATTTGAGGAATCATTTTCAGGTTCAGGTAAAACAGTATCTGCATAATGTCACTGATCTTGAGTTCTTAGTGTTGAAGGTTCAGGCTCCATTCCCTGCGCTCATTGCTGTTGTGTACAGACCTCCTGACTACAGTTTGACACCATTCATGCAAAACCTGGTAAGTCTTTTAGATTCACTAGAAATAATGGACTGTCACCCAATAATTGTGTGTGGAGATTTTAATGAGAACCAGTTACAGAGTGGAAGAAAACAGATTCTGGAGCAGTTTCAGTCGAGAGGGTATTCACAGCTGATCACTTCTGCCACTACAGACAAG
Organism: Oreochromis niloticus; assembly: GCF_001858045.2. NCBI lineage: Eukaryota > Metazoa > Chordata > Actinopteri > Cichliformes > Cichlidae > Oreochromis > Oreochromis niloticus. Next base: position 1,684,384 of record NC_031981.2, on the reverse strand, counting down.
AACACCCTGCTTGACCTCATTTTTATTTCTCAGCCACAGCAAACTGTCCATTCAGGTGTCCTGAGAACATATTACAGTTACCACAACCCTGTGTTTTGTGTCCTGTCCTCCAGCCATCATGAAGTCGTCTGGTGAGTTTTCAAACACATACAGATCATGTTTGTTATAGAGTTTACTGTGTGTGGGATATAAAAAAGATTTTGTGTTGATAATGGAAGGCTTCCAAAAAATTGGCTTCCCTGCTCTGTCTACAAGAAGACCATTGTACAAAAGCTACCTTGATTTTTATTAACCCTTGCTTCTTGGAATGGTCAGCACATTGTAGTCAAATCATGGCTAAACTTAATACAGAGCAGGGAAGATCGCCTTCTATTTTCATGCAGCTCAGATGTGGAATATGCTGCAACAAAGTATTAAACTGACATCATTTATTGTAAATTGTTATATCTATTTTTAAATGACCAATTCTAATAATTTTAAATTTCATGATTTTTAAATGTCATCTATTTTTGTTTTAACTTGACTTTACTGTGACATATGTATCTCAACACTGTTAAAAATAAGCTTTCCCACAAACTGCTTTCCAAATGTTAAATAGTAAATAAAAATCCCTGATATATGCAGGTCTTTATTCTGGGCTATATGAATACATACAGACAATCATGTTTTTTTGATTATAGTAGATCTTTTTTTGCAGGTAAACAAACGTCAAAAGTTTTCAAGTATCTTTAGGCTACCAAAGATTTCTATAATAATATATTCACAGGAGAAAAACATTTTTACAGGCAACAGAATATGTATGAACACTGATTTACACGCACATGTAAAGTTTACAGTGGAAGAAAACTGAATCTGGAGCTGTTTCAGTCGAGAGGGTATACACAACTGATCACTTCTGCCATTACAGACAAGAACACCCTGCTTGACTTCATTTTTATTTCTCAGCCAATCATGAAGTCGTCTGGTGAGTTTTTAAACAATTACAGATCATGTTTTTTACAGAGTTTATTGTTTGTAGGATTTTTGTTGATAATGGAAGGCTTCCCAAAAATTGGCTTCCCTGCTCTGTCTGTAAGAAGACCATCCTTCAATTTATCAAACCTTTTTCATTGCAATGTTAGTAATCATTTCACCAAATCATGGCTGTACTTCATGCAGAGCAGGGAGATCTGCCTTCTTTTATCATGCACCTCAGATCTGAAATATGCTGCAAAAAGTATTAAACGGACATCATTTATTTTTTATTCTCATGTTTTAAATGACTAAATCTACTATTTTAAATGCATTTTGTCATGGATGTTAATTGTCATCTCCTTTTTTGATACTTTTTTTACTGTGACATATGTATCTCAACAAACGAGATCTTACCCTCAAAGGGCTTTCAAATATGAAATAGTAAATAAACAAATCCCAGATAAATGCAGGTATTTATTATGGGTCACATGAATAAATACAGACAATTATATTTTCTTGATTATAGTAAATTTTGTAGAATCAAATGTTTTTGGGATGAATGAGGTTTTGCTTATCATGTTTTACAGGTAAAAATTTTGTAAAAGTTTTAAACTATCTTTAGGCTACCAGAGATGTCTGTAATGATACATTATGTAGAGAAAAATATTTTCACAGCTTACAGAATATGTATAAAAACTGATTTAGAAGTAAATGTAAAGTTTCTGCATCCATTTTCTGACTTGGCCTTTATCCGGGTGGGTTTGGGTTTGGGTGGATAAAGGCCAAGTCAGAATTTTCTGAGCAGCTGGAAAAAGCTGCTAATAAACAAAGACATCAGAAAGCAGGGGCTTTTGGTGTAGCCCACGCTTTCTGATGCACTAATTAGATTTAGTAACTGACACCCCATACCAGCATTACATAGACACTTGGGGGCTGAGCTGGGTGGGTGGGGAGGGTGGGTGGTGTTAAAAGCACTTTATGTTTTGTAGATATATTCTTTCAGACTGAGCACACACAGTCCTGTCTCCTTTGTGGCAAAACCTTCAAACTTCACCATCCTCAACTGAAACATCAACATCTTAACACCATCTTCATGAACTGCTAAGCCAAACCTGATCCATCAGTGCTGGACTGCACAGATAACTACAGAGACTGCTGTTTTATGAACTGCCATACCAGTGTGTCTTCAATGGAGAAGATGACACACCCATCACCTGACCTCCTGCCTAATCTGGAGACCATCACCATGCTGCCACACTACACACTAGGGGTGCAACGGATCACGGTTGATCCGAAATCCGAACCGATCCCTCTCCACGGTTCGGTACGCACGTGATCCGAAGATTCGAAAAAGAAAAAAAAAGTATGCGTATGGTGCGCGGTGGGTCTGTCAAGCGGTAGTTATGGTCAGCGCTAGCGGTCCAAGTAGCGGAGCAGAGGAGTTTGCGGCACTTAAGCAGCCCTTTGCTGCCCAGTCCGACCGGGCTAAAGCTATTACTAAAGCTAATGGGGTGTTTAGCTGCAGACGGGAGGCCGTACTCCGTTGTGCAAAACAAGGGGTTTAAACTGTGATGAACGTGCTTGCGCCACGCTATGATATCTCGTTGCGCGTCCACTTCAGTGACAAGATCGTTCCAAGCATGTATGAGCAGGAGAAGTTTAAAGTTATGGCTGAACTGTCCCAGGCATCTTCTGTTGCTCTAACTACAAATGGGTGGAGCTCCAGGGCAACGGAAAGCCACGTGACCGCTCGTTATGTCACAGCGGAGAGGTAGATACAAAGCCCTGCACTGCCCTATAGATTACATTAGATTAGATGAAACTTTATTTATCCCTCGGGTGGGTTCAAACTGAAATTCAGTTTCCAGTAGCACAGCACCGACAGAAGTTGCAGAATGTGTGCAGAAATATACCATATATACACATTTATAAATACAGAGAATACAAAAGGGATAAATAGAATAAATAGGAATAAGAATACAAGGGAACGGCACATTTCAAGTATTGTGAGTCTATTACACCGCTGGATATTAACAAAAACTATTGCACAGTGAAAAGGCACTACAGCTACTTGTTCCCCCCTCCTCTGTCCCCGTTTCCCCTCCAGCAAGGAGTTAAACAGTTTGTGGGACAAAGGACTTTTTAAGTCTGCTGGTCCTTGACTTTGGGAGAAGCAACCTGTCACTGAACAGACTCCTCTGGTTGTTTATGGCCGTGTGCAGAGGATGCAGAGGCTGCCCAGCATGGTCCATAATGTCCATATTGCACCTTAATTTGTTTTTATATAAGTGCGTGGAATGAGTCTTCAGTTGAATGTTTTTTAATAGGCAAAAAATACTTAAATAAATAAATGGCGAGTAGAATTTTTGTCTTTTTTTTTCTATTTTTGCTGATCCGAAAATTGATCCGATCCGTGACTTAAAAACCGTGATCCGATCCGAACCGTGAAATTTTTGATCCGTTGCACCCCTACTACACACCTCTGAAACCATCAATGATGACTCATACCGAGGAAACTGTATTTCCTGTCAGAGATGCTCAGTGATCCTCAGCACAGAGAGAGGTATGATTCTTTATCTTTGATAAAAAATGTCAGTGCTTTTAATTCAATTAATTAATTTAAATCCATAAAATCCATTGCATAAAAAATTCCATACTCAAATGATTAAACTTGTTGACACTTTATGAGTTTGAATTGACATTATGGATTACAAATCTATGCTTTTTCTACTCTGTCTCTCTGTGCAGGTATTGCTGTCTTCTGAGTTCTTCAGTGTCCCAACTGAGACATTCAAACCTCATTGCAGAGCTCATGTCTTTCCTCACCATCATGTGAGTGTGAGATTGCTCTGGATTCTGGTTATGTGGCCTGCAGCACCTATGAGGTATTTCAATATTGTTCATTGTATAACTTATTTGTAGTTTTTAGGCCTTAACACAAATAAAATGTTCCTTTTTCTATATTTTTTTTAGAACAAGCTCGTCCTGTGTGCCTGCATTCCAGCTTCTTAGACTCTACACAAGTGGACAGAGTATCAGTGTTTGACCACTCTTAGAGACACCGACTTCTGTCAACTCACTGCTACTAATCAGGCACCTCACTCCAGGAAGACAGAGGGCTGCAAGCCTGTCATCGTTTCCAGTGTGGCTTTGTATTCTTGGGGTAGCATCAAATTTTTCCCACAAATATTCAAAGGTAACACTTATTTTAAGCTTAGTTATTAAATCAAAAGTCTTCCCTTGTGCCAATTACATTTTATTTGTTTTTGTTTTCTTTTAGATTTATATGCAGTAATCGGATGTGGTGGAACTTTGTTAACTATGTGGAAAACATCTGTGATTATATTTACAGTAAGGCTTTAAGGTGACAGTTTCAATGTAATTTCAATTCTTTTACTAAGCAAAAACATCTTTGCAATTAACATATTTTTTTCAGTTTTGTTTTATGGTTTGGTTCAGTTTGATTTATGGTTAACATTCCTCTGAGACAGGAAATACTAAACTGGTTCAAGTAACCAGCATATCATTGGTCAAAGGCAAAAAGGACCACATGTCACACTAGCAATGAATTTTAGACTGTTTTTGTGTCACCAGATTTAACAAACAATATCAGATATATGAAACTGAACTCTGGATTAATGTGCAGATATATTGTTTTTTGTGTTGTTTTTTTTATTGTTGAATAATTATTTTGTAGGACAAACCCAATCTATTTACCCAAACAATTTAACTTGTTTGGGTAAATAGTGGATTAATATATCTAAGTCTATAAGTATAGCAAGCTGAATTCATACAAACACACAGCTCTAAATCTTGAATTGTAGGATGTACAAAAATGATCATGTGCTTATTATGGACATTTAAATAACTATATCTATTGAACCATTACACGCATTCTTTATAGAAATTACACAATCTCAAAATGTGAAAAAAGAAAATGTTTAAGAGAATAAATAATGTGTGTTTGTATGAATCCTGCCTTAGTATGGGGTGTCAGTAACTACATTAGTATAGAGTAGGTCTAACAGTGGTTTTCCACATCTGGTCTAATATATATGTAGATAATGGGTCAGACATATAAAGTCATTTTGAAAAGTTCATAAAGGTCACATCCATTTATATGTGTTCCTCTTTATCATTTTATATCAGGTCACACAGCTGACTTGAGTTTTGATCAGAGTAGAACCATAACATTCATGCTAATGGTTCTCTGTTTACAGTTACTTTATGATGGATTTCACCCTGGTAACAGCACTATGTGAAAAGTTTTAGAGGTAAAGTTAACCCAATTAATACCTCATCATAAGTCACTCTCTTACGCAAGGCAGTGATTATTTTTCACTGTAATTTATTCCACAACAATGTTCTTTATTTGATCCCTGTTTCTTGAAATATGCACATCGATTGTTCAGCTGTGTGACTCTCCACACCTGAAATATATCACAATGTGGACTTCATTTCGACAGTATTTTGTAGATTGGTACCATATTTATCATCAAATCAGGAAACTGTAAACTAATTGAAAAAATGAAGCTTATTAAAAATTTTAATGTGGCATTGGAACATGTTGTTTACCCTTGATAAATGGTATTTACACAAAACTCCAGCAAATCAGTGGATATATTTTTGTCTCTCACTTGCTGTTTATATATGTGTATATTTTTGCAGTTAATAGCCTATCATGTGTCTGCGCATCTTAGGGCCATAAACATAAACATGGAAAACAAGAATATGTTCACAATTCCAACAGATGCTTCAATTGTTTGTATAGATGTTCGATTCATTTGATTTGCATTTTCTATTAATATTTTTCTGTTTGTCCCAAATGGGATTTTTATTTCTGTATGCCATTATTGGAAACAACTGAGTAAATATTTTGTATCACATGTTTCTAAAAATATTTAAATGTTCTACTACTGGTTTTCTACTTTCTAAACTTTCTGCCACTCTTTGGCATTTCACTAACATTATTTTTGGGTGTATTTATCTCTGACTGCAACATCTTGTGCATTTATTACCTAACTGTTTTTTTGTTGTTTTTTGTTGTTTGTTTGTTTGTTTTTGGTTGCCATTTTTACATTTCACCAGCTGTGTAAACTGCAATTTTACCTTGGTTTTGCTCCACATCAGTTCATCTGCTGGCTGTTTTTTTTTTTCCTTTTCTAATGTTTCTGGTAATTTTTCACAGTTAAATGAGTAACTTTGAGGTTAATTCAGCGTTTTTAGCTGTTATCTGTTGACAGTTTTGCCTTATTATTACATTTCTGCAAAATTATAGCAGTTCTGGTAAGTTGTAATATTTCTGCCAAGTTATTAATTTTCTGCTAGGTTACACTACTTCTGCTAAGTTATGTTATTCTAAATTATTACATTTCTGCTAAGTTGTAGCTTCTGGTAAACTACAATATTTCTCCTGAATTGTTATGTTTCTTCATAGTTATTGCATTTCTGCTAAGTTATTACATTTTTGTTAACTTTATATTGTTCTGCAAAGTTATTAAAATTTCAATAACTTTTTAAACACTGACTTTGATTTCTTCAGCTTCTTCAGCTATTTTTTAACTATTTTCAGCAGACAGCTTCAGCTTTGTGGCATCCACACAGCATTTTCAGCCTTTTCACCTCTTATCAGCACAAATCTCAGCTGTTTTCAGACAAAACCTCTTTTGAGCAGAAATTCTCCTGATTCCTCTCCTTTCAGCGTAACTTTCTGCTTCTTTACCTCTTTTCAGCAGAATTTTTAGCCTTTTCACCTCTTATCAGCACAATTCTCAGCAGCTTCTGCTCACTTCAGCAGAATTGTCAGTCTCTCCACCTCTTCTTTGTCAGAATGAGTTTGGCTCAGTGAGATGAGTAGCTGCCTTAAGACCAGGAGGGTCAGGTTCGAATCCTGCTCAGGGCAACATTTTTTTTTTTCACCACCATACAACTTTTTGCAACTTTTCATCTTTTTCAGCTTTTCAGCAGACAGCTTCAGCGTTAAGGCATCCACACAGCATTTTCGCAGGAAATGCAAATTTTTCTAGTTGTGTGGATGCCCTAAAGGGCTTCCACACAATTGTTTTCCTGTTTCTCTTTATTCTTTATTATTCCTGTTGCTTCCGTACGTTTTTCGGCACTTAACTACTCTTCCAGTTTTCAGCCGATTTTCTCAGTTCAAACTCTAAACTGTTCTGCTCTTTGTGCTAATTCCAGCTATGACTTTTGGTGTTTATTAATGTTATACTTTTTAAAATATTACACTTTTTTCCTTTAATTTGTCCCATTGAAATGAATGGGAAACTTCCACAATTCTGCTAAAACTTGCTTGTTTTTGAAACTTAACTACGTCCTCATGCTTTCACCTAGAAACTCCATTCAAACTTTAAAATGTTCTCAGATTATTGGGCTATTGCTGTCTGATTCAGCTTTTTCAGATCTTCTACCGTTTTAATCTTATCTCTCTTTAAGTTTTCAGTTGCAAAATTGTGATTTTTCAGAAAATACATGCGTTGCTATGGTTGCTATGCAATTAAGTCAGAGTGAGTGCTGGTCCGTTCTGAATTTTCTCTTCATGTCTAAACAACTTCTTGCTACTCACTCAATTTCCACTCAACCCCCACAAATTATACATCAAAACGTAGGTATTTTTGCTGGCTTTCAGACAATGTCACTATCTTTATTGTGAGGTTTACCGTTTTTTTGCAATTTGCCTCGGAGTGACACAAGATCTGACAAGTCCCCATTCAAAGTCTATGGGGAGGTTTTGAAATTCAGAGCTGAAATTCTGTAACGGGAGGCATTTTCAAATTGCCATATCTCTTTAACAAAGCAAAGTTAGGACATGAGGCTTGTGCCAATATATCTTCAGACACTGCTGACACTCACAGTGGAAGCAGTTTTTACAATTATCTTACCGTTGAGCAATGAATTACGTTTGTTTGAGGGGTGGAAATCTGTCCTCCTCTCAGTTTTCAAACGCCGAAAATGAAGCCGTTTCTTCTCTCGTCATATCTCCGCGACGGAGGTAGAACGAGCTATGAAAATCGCAGTCAAAATACACCAAAGTCCGCTGATTCACCCAGTACAAGAATTATGCTGCTAGCCCTCCTAGTTTTTGAGTTACACGACGTTTTGTAACTCCAAAAAACGGCGTTTTTCGCCTCTCACCGCGATCTATTTTCTGACTGCCCAAGTATCTGTCTTTCAGACCGCCGCCCCCTTTCCAGGTGGCGCAATCAGTAATGACACGGCTCTGCAGCTCAAAGGTCGTGGGTTCAATCCCACCTTGGTCCACGTTTTTTTTTTTCACTACAAATTTATACACTATCACAGACTTGTAATTTATATTGCTAATTTATTACAATTCTGCAAAGTTTTATGATTTTAGCGGCTTTTCTAATATGGACCTCAGATTCTTGTTAACGCTCCATGGCAGAAACAAGTACACAGCCTGATGAAGCAGACTGAGGCAGTACCTCTGATTGGTGAATTTGAGCAGAACCAGGTTGTTCTTTCATTTCATTTCTTTATTTATTTCACACATGGTTCAACAGTGTTTCTTTTTCTACATACAGAACCTTCTGCCTCTTTTCAGCAGAAATTCTGCTCATTCACCTCAACTCTTGTGTTGGAGTGCCCTCTTGTGGCGCCTTTTGGGTAGTGCCTTAGTAAACGTGAACACTCCAAAGAAGTGGTATCAGACTGGTTTGTAGTGGAGGAATTTGTTGCCAGTTTCTTTCATCTTTAATCCGTATTCATGTTGTAATGTAGTAGTACCACAATATGGCAGAAACACTATGTTTTGGCACAAATACTTTGATTTAGTATACTTTAGCTTCTTCAGCTTCTTCACCCCTTTTCAGCAAAATTTTCATTTTTTTTCAACCCTTTTCAGCACAAATTCCAGCTTTTATGGCTGTATTCAGAAAAAAGACAAATCTTTTGAGGAGAAACTCTGCTGATTCATCTCTTTTCAGCGCAAGTTTCTGTTTCTTTGCCTCTTTTCTGCAGAAATTCTGTTGATTCACCTCTTTTCTGCAAAATTTTCAGCCATTTCACCTCTTATCAGCACAATTGTCAGCAGCTTCTGCTCATTTCAGCAAAATTGTCCGTCTCTCCACCTCTTCTTTGTAAGAATGACTTTGGCTCAGGGAAATGAATAGCCGCCTTTGAGCAGAAATTCTGCTGATTCATCTCTTTTCAGCGCAACTTATTGCTTCTTTACCTCTTTTCTGCAGAAATTCTGCTGATTCACCTCTTTTCTGCAAAATTTTCAGCCTTTTCACTTCTTCTCAGCACAATTCTCAGCAGCTTCTGCTCATTTAGCAAAATTGTCAGATTCTCCATCTCTTGTTTTTGAGAGAAAGAGTTTGGTTCAGTGAGATGAGCAGCTGCCTTGAGACGAGAACGGCCAGGTTCAAATCCTGGTCATGGCAACACCTGTTTTCAGTTTTCTCTTTTCTTCTGCCTCTTTTCTGCAGAAATTCTGCTGATTTACCTCTTTTCTGCAAAATTTTCAGCCTTTTCACCTCTTCTCAGCACAATTCTCAGCAGTTTCTGCTCATTACACCATAATTGTCAGTCTCTCCATCTCTTTCCTTGTGAGAGTGAGTTTGGGTCAGTGAGATGAATAGCCGCCTTGAGTCCAGGAGGGCCAGATTCAAATCCTGCTCAGGGCAAAACCTGTTTTCAGTGTTCTCTTTTGTTCTGCCTCTTTTCTGCAGAAATTCTGCTGATTCACCTCTTTTCTGCAAAATTTTCAGCCTTTTCACCTCTTATCAGCTTCTGCTCATTTCAGCAGAATTGTCCGTCTCTCCACCTCTTCTTTGTAAGAGTGACTTTGGCTCAGGGAAATGAATAGCCACCTTTGAGCAGAAATTCTGCTGATTCATCTCTTTTCAGCGCAACTTATTGCTTCTTTACCTCTTTTCTGCAGAAATTCTGCTGATTTACCTGTTTTCTGCAAAATTTTCAGCCTTTTCACCTCTTCTCAGCACAATTCTCAGCAGCTTCTGCTCATTTTAGCAGAATTGTCGGTCTCTCCTCCTGTTTTTTGAGAGAATGAGTTTAGCTCAGTGAGATGAGTAGCTCCCTTGAGACCAGGAGGGCCAGGTTCGAATCCTGCTCAGGGCGACATGTTTTTTTTCACCACCATACAACTTTTTTCAACTTTTCATCTTTTTCAGCTTTTCAGCAGACAGCTTCAGCGTTAAGGCATCCACACAGCATTTTCGCAGGAAATGCAAATTTTTCTAGTTATTCTTCATCTGCAAGTTGCTTCCGTACGTTTTTCGGCACTTAACTACTGCCTCAGTTTTCAGCCGATTTTCACCGTTCAAACTCTATACTGTTCTGCTCTTTCTGCTAATTCCTGCTATGACTTTTGGTGTTTATTACTCTTATACTTTTTAAAATATTACACTTTTTTCCTTTAATTTGTCCCATTGAAATGAATGGAAAACTTCCACAATTCTGCTAAAACTTGCTTGTCTTTGAAACTTAACTACTTTGTCATACTTTCACCTAGATACTCCATTCAAACTTTAAAATGTTCTCAGATTATTGGGCTATTCCTGAATGATTCAGCTTTTTCAGATCTTCTACTGTTTTAATCTTATCTCTCTTTAAGTTTTCAGTTGCAAAATTGTGATTTTTCAGAAAATACATGCGTTGTTATGGTTGCTATGCAATTAACTCAGAGTGAGTGCTGGTCCGTTCTGAATTTTCTCTTCATGTCTAAACAACTTCTTGCTACTGGCTCAATTTGCACTCAACCCCCACAAATTATACATCAAAACGTAGGTATTTTTGCTGGCTTTCAGAAAATGTCACTATCTTTATTGTGAGATTTACCGTTTTTTTGCAATTTGCCTCGGAGTGACACAAGGTCTCAATACTCCCCATTCAAAGTCTATGGGGAGGTTTTGAAATTCAGAGCTGAAATTCTGTAACGGGAGGCATTTTAAAATCGCCATATCTCTTTAACAAAGCAAAGTTAGGACATGAGGCTTGTGCCAATATATCTTCAGACACTGCTGACACTCACAGTGGAAGCAGTTTTTACAATTATCTTACCGTTGAGCAATGAATTACGTTTGTTTGAGGGGTGGAGATCTGTCCTTCTCTCAGTCTTCAAACTCTGGAAATGAAGCCGTTTCTTCTCTCGTCATATCTCCGCGATGGAGGTAGAACGAGCTATGAAATTCGCAGTCAAAATACACCAAAGTCCGCTGATTCACCCAGTACAAGAATTATGCTGCTAGCCCTCCTAGTTTTTGAGTTACACGACGTTTTGTAACTCCAAAAAACGGCGTTTTTCGCCTCTCACCGCGATCTATTTTCTGACTGCCCAAGTATCTGTCTTTCAGACCGCCGCCCCCTTTCTAGGTGGCGCAATCAGTAATGACACGGCTCTGCAGCTCAAAGGTCGTGGGTTCAATCCCACCTTGGTCCATGTTTTTTTTTTTTTTCACTACAAATTTATACACTATCACAGACCTGTAATTTACATTGCTAATTTATTACAATTCTGCAAAGTTTTATGATTTTAGCAGCTTTTCTAATATGGACCTCAGATTCTTGTTAACGCTCCATGGCAGAAACAAGTACACAGCCTGATGAAGCAGACTGAGGCAGTACCTCTGATTGGTGAATTTGAGCAGAACCAGGTTGTTCTTTCATTTCATTTTTCATTTATTTCACACATGGTTCAACAGTGTTTCTTTTTCTACATACAGAACCTTCTGCCTCTTTTCAGCAGAAATTCTGCTCATTCACCTCATCTCTTGTGTTGGAGTGCCCTCTTGTGGCGCCTTTTGGGTAGTGCCTTAGTAAACGTGAACACTGCAAAGAAGTGGTATCAGACTGGTTTGTAGTGGAGGAATTTGTTGCCAGTTTCTTTCATCTTTAATCCGTATTCATGTTGTAATGTAGTAGTACCACAATATGGCAGAAACACTATGTTTTGGCACAAATACTTTGATTTGGTATGCTTTAGCTTCTTCACCCCTTTTCAGCAAAATTTTCATTTTTTTTCCACCCCTTTTCAGCACAAATTCCAGCTTTTTTGGCTGTTTTCAGAAAAAAAAAAAAAAAACTCTTTTCAGCAGAAACTGCTGATTCATCTCTTTTCAGCGCAAGTTTTATGATTTTAGCAGCTTTTCTAATATGGACCTCAGATTCTTGTTAACGCTCCATGGCAGAAATACATACAAGAACCCACCTGATGAAGCACACAGAGGCAGTACCTCTAATTTGTGAATTTGAGCAGAAACAGGTTGTTTTGCCTCTTTTCAGCAGAAATTCTGCTGATTCACCTCTATTCAGCACAACGTTCTGCTTCTTTGCCTCTTTTCTGCAGAAATTCTGCTGATTCACCTCTTTTCTGCAAAATTTTCAATCATTTCACCTCTTATCAGCGCATTTCTCAGCAGTTTCTGCTCATTTCACCATAATTGTCAGTCTCTCCATCTCTTACCTTGTGAGAGTGAATTTGGCACAGTGAGATGAGTAGCCGCCTTGCGCCCAGGAGGTCCAGGTTCGAATCCTGCTCAGGGTGACATTTTTTTTCCACCACCATACAACTTTTTGCAACTTTTCATCTTTTTCAGCTTTTCAGCAGACAGCTTCAGCGTTAAGGCATCCACACAGCATTTTCGCAGGAAATGCAAATTTTTCTAGTTGTGTGGATGCTTTAGGCATCCACACTATTGAGTTCCTGTTTCTCTTTATTCTTTATACTTTATTATTGTGTGGATGCTGGAGGCATCCACACTATTGAGTTCCTGTTTCTCTTTATTCTTTATTATACTTTATTGTGTGGATGCTTTATGCATCCACACTATTGAGTTCCTGTTTCTCTTTATTCTTTATTATTATTATCCTACTTTATTATTGTGTGGATGCTGGAGGCATCCACACTATTGTTTTCCTGTTTCTCTTTATTCTTTATTATTATTCTTTTTCAAGTTGCTTCCGTACGTTTTTCGGCGTTTAACTACTTTAACAATTTTTGTGCTATTTTCACCGTTCAAATTTCACAATATTCTGCTATTTCTGCTAATTCCAGCTATGATTTTTGGTATTTTCTGCTCTTATACTTTTTAAAATATTAAGCTTTTTTCCTTTAATTTGTCCCATTGAAATGAATGGGAAACTTCTGCAATTCTGCTAAAACTTACTCTTTTTTGAAACTTAACTACTTTCTCATACTTTCGCCTAGAACAACCATTCAAATTTTAAAATGTTCACAAATTATTGGGCTATTCATGAATGATTCAGCTTTTTCATATCTGTTACCGTTTTCATCTTATCCCTCTTTAAGTTTTGAGTTTCATCTTTGTGATTTTTCACAAAATACATGCGTTGTTATGGTTGCTATGCAGTTGGTTCTAAGTGAGCCACTGTACCTTTGGCAATTTTCTCTTCATGTCCGAACAACTTCTTGCTACTCGCTCAATTTTCACTCAACCCACACAAATTATACATCAAAACGTAGGTATTTTTGCTGGCTTTCAGAAAATGTCACCATCATTGTTGTGAGATTTATAGAATTTTGGCAAATCTCCTCAGACCAACACAAAGTCAGAAAACTCTCCATAGAAAGTCAATGGAGAGTTTGTTCAAAATCATCGCTTGATTTCTCTAATGAGAGGCATATTCGAATCGTCATATCTCCTTAACGAAGCGAAGTTAAAACATGAGGCTTGTCCCCGTATATCTTCAGACACTCCTGATGCTCACAATTCAAGAATTTTTTTCTCACCTATTACCGTTCTGAAATGAGTTAGACTTGTTTGAGGGTAGGAAATTTGTCCCTCGCTCAGATTTCTTCAGATTTCAAACTCTGGAAATGAACCACTTTTTTCTCTCGTCATATCTTTTTGATAGATTTCCACAAAGACCTGAAAATTTCCATGACTGTTCACCAAAGCCTGCTGTCTCTTACGGTGAAAGAATGATATCGATACTCCAAATAGATTTAGAGTTAGAAAGCGTTGTTTGAGGGCAGGTCAAGGCAGTTTTTGCTTCGCCTCTACTCAGTTATGGTGCATTACAAGTCAAATATCTTTAATAATTCATATTTTAATGATAAATTCTTAACACTTGAAGATTCCCCCATCTCTTCTGAACAAAACGGTGTAAGAATGACCGTTCTAGCCCCTACGGTTAGGAAATTATGGCCATTTGTTTGAGAGGAATCCTCACTATGAGAAATACACTGCAGAAATCCTGTCTCTCTCTGTGCTGAGTGTGTAAAAACGGCTGCACCTGTTTTGGCGGGAAAAAGTACACAGCCTCTCTGATTGGTGGATTCAAATTTAGCAGCTCCCAGGCTGCTTGACTGACCTAGAAACTTGCTTGTCTCTCCCTGTGTGTGTGTGTGTGTGTGTGTGTGTGTGTGTGTGTGTGTGACAGAGAGAGAGAGAAAGGGAGGGCGAGAGAGAGTTTTTATGGGAGCATCTTATTATATGATTTAAATTCAATATATTTAGACTGGTTGACTGAATTTGGTCCTGTGTGTGTCTCTCTGTGCATGTGTTTCCATATGTGTCCATATTTGTGATTGTGTCACTGTTATACTTTTTTTTGCTGATTTTTTTCATTTAACAATTACATTTGAGGGACCCTTAGCATGTTCAGGATTCTTTCAGCTGTCCATTTTGCTTTTCCAATTTTTCTATTTAAGTTATTACTATTGTGTTGAGTCATAGCATTTCTGCTGCTTTTCAGTATTTGTGCTAAATACAGCATTTCTGCAAAATCATACTATGTCTGCTATTTTATGAGATTTGTGCTAAATACAGCATTTCTGCTAAATCATACTCTTTCTGCTATTTCATAAGATTTGTGCTAAATATAGTGTTTCTGCTATTTCTGCCAAATTTAGTATTTTTGATTAATTAGGGTTTTTCTACCAAATCATAGTACAGTTTTACTGCTTTTTATAGGATTTTTAGAGGATATTTATATTGCTTAATATAGTATTTCTGATTTTTATAGGATTTGTGCTTAATATAGTTTTTCTAAAAAATGTAGTATTTATGCTTAATCATACTATTTCTATATATTTCTGCCAGGTCCCCAGGCAGCTAATCTTCTGTGAGGACTGATACATACAAATACATATCAGGGCCTGCACGGCTTCCCAGCCAGCCAATCATATCTGGGGTCTGCCCTTTCTTCTCTCGTCATATCTCAGCGACAGATGTACAAAGAGCAATGCAAATCACAGTCAAAGTACACGAAAGTACGCTGATTCACCCAGTACAAGAATTATGCTTCTAGTCCACCTAGTTTTTGAGTTACACGACGTTTTGTAACTGCAAAAAACGGCGTTTTTCGCCTCTCACCGCAATCTGATTCTGACTGCTCATCACCCTGTTTTCCAGGTGCTCGCTCTCTTTCCCAGTGGCGCAGTTGGTAATGACACAGGTCTGCAACCCAAAGGTCGTGGGTTCAATTACATCTTGGGCAACATGTGTTTTTTCCCTACAAATTAATACACTATCACAGACCACTAATTCATATTCATCATTTATTACAATTCTGCAACCTTTTATGATTTTAGCAGCTTTTGTAATATGGACCTCAGATTCTTGTTAACACTCCATGGCACAAAGACTGTTCCCTTTAGGCTCTGTGTGTGTGTGTGTGTGTGTGTGTGTGAGAGAGAGAGAGAGCGAGCGAGAGAGAGCCTTTTGATGGGAGCATCTTATTATATCACTTAAATTCAATATATTTAGACTGGTTGACTGAATTTGGTCCTGTGTGTGTCTCTCTGTGCATGTGTGTTTCCATATGTGCCCATATTTGTGATTGTGTGACTGTTATACTTTTTTTGCTGATTTTTTTTTTTTCAATTAACAATTAGATTTGAGGGACCCTTAGCATGTTCAGGATTTTTCCAGCTGTCCATTTTGCTTTTCCAATTTTTCTATAAGTTATTACTGTTGTGCTAAGTCATAGCATTTCTGCTGCTTTTCAGTATTTGTGCTAAATACAGCATTTCTGCTAAATCATACTATTTCTGCTATTTTATGAGATTTGTGCCAAATACAGCATTTCTGCTAAATCATACTATTTCTGCTATTTCATAAGATTTGTACTAAATATAATGTTTCTGCCAAATATAGTATTTCTGCTTAATTATAGTATTTCTGCCATTTTATAGTATTTGTGCTAAAACATAGTATTTCTACTAAATGTAGTATTTATGCTTAATCATACTATTTGTATATATTTCTGCCAGGTCCCCAGGCAGCTAATCCTCTGTGAGGACTGATACATATAAAATTTACATATCAGGGCCTGCACGGCTTCCCAGCCAGCCAATCATATCTGGGGTCTGCCCTTTCTTCTCTCGTCATATCTCAGCGACAGATGTACAAAGAGCAATGCAAATCACAGTCAAAGTACACGAAAGTACGCTGATTCACCCAGTACAAGAATTATGCTTCTAGTCCACCTAGTTTTTGAGTTACACGACGTTTTGTAACTGCAAAAAACAGCGTTTTTCGCCTCTCACCGCAATCTAATTCTGACTGCTCATCACCCTGTTTTCCAGGCGCTCGCTCTCTTTCCCAGTGGCGCAGTTGGTAATGACACAGGTCTGCAACCCAAAGGTCGTGGGTTCAATTACATCTTGGGCAACATGTGTTTTTTCCCTACAAATTAATACACTATCACAGACCACTAATTCATATTCATCATTTATTACAATTCTGCAACCTTTTATGATTTTAGCAGCTTTTGTAATATGGACCTCAGATTCTTGTTAACACTCCATGGCACAAATACTGTTCCCTTTAGGCTCTGTGTGTGTGTGTGTGTGTGTGTGTGTGAGAGAGAGAGAGCGAGCGAGAGAGAGCCTTTTGATGGGAGCATCTTATTATATCACTTAAATTCAATATATTTAGACTGGTTGACTGAATTTGGTCCTGTGTGTGTCTCTCTGTGCATGTGTGTTTCCATATGTGCCCATATTTGTGATTGTGTGACTGTTATACTTTTTTTGCTGATTTTTTTTTTTTCAATTAACAATTAGATTTGAGGGACCCTTAGCATGTTCAGGATTTTTCCAGCTGTCCATTTTGCTTTTCCAATTTTTCTATAAATTATTACTGTTGTGCTAAGTCATAGCATTTCTGCTGCTTTTCAGTATTTGTGCTAAATACAGCATTTCTGCTAAATCATACTATTTCTGCTATTTTATGAGATTTGTGCCAAATACAGCATTTCTGCTAAATCATACTATTTCTGCTATTTCATAAGATTTGTACTAAATATAATGTTTCTGCCAAATATAGTATTTCTGCTTAATTATAGTATTTCTGCCATTTTATAGTATTTGTGCTAAAACATAGTATTTCTACTAAATGTAGTATTTATGCTTAATCATACTATTTGTATATATTTCTGCCAGGTCCCCAGGCAGCTAATCCTCTGTGAGGACTGATACATATAAAATTTACATATCAGGGCCTGCACGGCTTCCCAGCCAGCCAATCATATCTGAGGTCTGCCCTTTCTTCTCTCGTCATATCTCAGCGACAGATGTACAAAGAGCAATGAAAATCACAGTCAAAGTACACGAAAGTACGCTGATTCACCCAGTACAAGAATTATGCTTCTAGTCCACCTAGTTTTTGAGTTACACGACGTTTTGTAACTCCAAAAAACAGCGTTTTTCGCCTCTCACCGCAATCTAATTCTGACTGCTCATCACCCTGTTTTCCAGGCACTTGCTCTCTTTCCCAGTGGCGCAGTTGGTAATGACACAGGTCTGCAACCAAAAGGTCGTGGGTTCAATTACACCTTGGGCAACATGTTTTTTTTCCCTACAAATTAATACACTATCACAGACCACTAATTCATATTCATCATTTATTACAATTCTGCAAACTTTTATGATTTTAGCAGCTTTTCTAATATGGACCTCAGATTCTTGTTAACACTCCATGGCACAAATACTGTTCCCTTTAGGCTCTGTGTATGTGTGTGTGTATCAACATTTCTCCCATTTTAAAGTATTACTCCTCCATAATTGTATTTCTGTTAAATCAAAGTACTTTTACTACATCTTAGTACTTCTGCTCAATCATAGTATTTCTGCTAAATCATAGTATTTTGCCAAATCATGGTTTTTGTGCCAAATCATAACATTTGTTTTATGTTATAGTATTACTACTAAGTGGAGGAATTTCTGTCATGTTACAGTATATGTGCTGATTACAGTATTTCTGCTAAATCATAGTATTTCTACTATATTATATTTTTCTTTCTAAATATAGCATTTCTGCTATATAATTGTATTACTGCTATGTTATAATATTTGTGCTAAACCAGAGTATTTCTGCTGAAACATAGTATTTCTGCCGAATGATAGTATTTCTGTCAAATTACAGTATTTGTGCTAAAACATAGTATTTTTTAAAAAAATTTCAATATTAATAGTAAATTACAGTGTCTCTGGTAAATCGCAGCATTTCTGCTATGTTGTACTGTTTTTCTAAATCATAGTATTTCTGTAATGTTTAAGAATGTTTGGCTAAATATATTCTTTCTGTTATCTTATACTATTTCTCCTAAATTCTTGTATTTTTGAGAAGTTATCGTGTTTCTGGTAAGTTACAATATTTCTGCTAAGTTCTGCTATGCTATTGTATTTCTGCCAAGTATTATGTTTCCTCTAAGATATTGCAGTTCTGCTAAGTTACTACATTTTAGCAAAGTTCCTTTGCTTCTGCAAAGTTTTTACAATTTCTGCAACTTTTCAGCTTTTTCTGCTAGTTTCAGCAAACAGCTTCAGCATTACAGCATCCACACTGCATTTTCGCAGGAAATGCAAATTTTTCTAGTTGTGTGGATGCTTTAAGGCATCCACACTATTGTTTTCCTGTTTCTCTTTATTGTGTGGATGCTTTAAGGCATCCACACTATTGTTTTCCTGTTTCTCTTTATTCTTTATTATTGTGTGGATGCCCTAAAGGGCTTCCACACTATTGAGTTCCTGTTTCTCTTTATTCTTTATTGTGTGGATGCCCTAAAGGGCTTCCACACTATTGTTTTCCTGTTTTAAACTTTATTCTTCAAGTTGCTGCCCCGTTTTTTGGCACTGAACTACTCCTCCAGTTTTCAGCCGATTTTCTCCGTTCAAACTCTAAACTGTTCTGCTATTTCTGCTAATTCCGGCTATATCTTTTGGTGTTTATTACTGTTATACTTTTTAAAATATTACACTTTTTTCCTTTAATTTGTCCCATTGAAATGAATGGGAAACGTCCACAATTCTGCTAAAACTTGCTTGTTTTTGAAACTTAACTACTTTGTCATACTTTCACCTAGAAACTCCATTCAAACTTTAAAATGTTCTCAGATTATTGGGCTATTCCTGTCTGATTCAGCTTTTTCAGATCTTCTACCGTTTTAATCTTATCTCTCTTTAAGTTTTCAGTTGCAAAATTGTGATTTTTCAGAAAATACATGCGTTGCTATGGTTGCTATGCAATTAAGTCAGAGTGAGTGCTGGTCCGTTCTGAATTTTCTCTTCATGTCTAAACAACTTCTTGCTACTCACTCAATTTCCACTCAATTCCCACAAATCATACATCAAAACGTAGGTATTTTTGCTGGCTTTCAGACAATGTCACTATCTTTATTGTAAGGTTTACCGTTTTTTCGCAATTTGCCTCGGAGTGACACAAGGTCTGGCAAGTCCCCATTCAAAGTCTATGGGGAGGTTTTGAAATTCAGAGCTGAAATTTTGTAACGGGAGGCATTTTAAAATCGCCATATCTCTTTAACAAAGCAAAGTTAGGACATGAGGCTTGTGCCAATATATCTTCAGACACTGCTGACACTCACAGTGGAAGCAGTTTTTACAATTATCTTACCGTTGAGCAATGAATTACGTTTGTTTGAGGGGTGGAAATCTGTCCTTCTCTCAGTCTTCAAACTCTAGAAATGAAGCCGTTTCTTCTCTCGTCATATCTCCGCGACGGAGGTAGAACGAGCTATGAAAATCGCAGTCAAAATACACCAAAGTCCGCTGATTCACCCAGTACAAGAATTATGCTGCTAGCCCTCCTAGTTTTTGAGTTACACGACGTTTTGTAACTCCAAAAAACGGCGTTTTTCGCCTCTCACCGCGATCTATTTTCTGACTGCCCAAGTATCTGTCTTTCAGACCGCCGCCCCCTTTCCAGGTGGCGCAATCAGTAATGACACGGCTCTGCAGCTCAAAGGTCGTGGGTTCAATCCCACCTTTGTCCACGTTTTTTTTTTCACTACAAATTGATACACTATCACACACAAACCTGTAATTTATATTGCTAATTTATTACAATTCTGCAAAGTTTTATGATTTTACCAGCTTTTCTAATATGGACCTCAGATTCTTGTCAACACCACATGGCAGAAATACATACAAGTACACAGCCTGATGAAGCAGACAGAAGCAGTACCTCTGATTGGTGAATTTGAGCAGAACCAGGTTGTTCTGCCTCTTTTCAGCAGAAATTCTGCTCATTCACCTCTTTTCAGCGCAATGTTCTGCTTCTTTCCCTCTTTTCTGCAGAAATTCTGCTGATTTACCTCTTTTCTGCAAAATTTTCAGCCCTTTTACCTCTTATGAGCACAATTCTCAGCAGCTTCTGCTCATTTCACCATAATTGTCAGTCTCTCCATCTCCTTCCTTGTGAGAGTCAGTTTGGCACAGTGAGATGAGTAGCCGCCTTGAGCCCAGGAGGGCCAGGTTCGAAACATAGACTGTCTGCAACATAACAGTATATCTGTTATGTTATAGTATTACTACTTAGTCACAGTATTTCTGCCAATTCGTAGTATTTGTACTAAATCATACTACTCGTGCCAAATCATAGTATTTGTTGCAAATCATAGTATTCAAACCAAAATATAGTATTTGTACCAAAGCATTGTATTTGTATGAAGTACCGTATTTCTGCCAAATCATAGAATTACTGCAATTTCATAGTATTTTGAGGAATCCCTTTTGTGATAGTATTACTTCTAAGTCATAGTATTTCTGCTTTGTCATAGTATTTGTACTAAAACGTAGCATTTCTGCCAAATCATAGTATTACTGCTATCTCATAGTATTTGAGTGAAATTACAGTGTTTCTGCAAAAACATTGTATTTCTGCTAAATCATAGTATTTCTGTTATCTTAGAGTACTTGTACTCAATTATAGTATTTGTGCCAAAGTTTAGTATTTCTGCCAAATCATATTTATGTGAATTTGTACACTGTAATATCGCTGTATTACGTAGTGGCTAAGTAGGAGGCTGACTGTTACTAAGTGCATCAGTGTACATAGGTCATCTCTTGTGTTGGAGTGCCCTCTTGTGACGCCTTTTGGGTAGTGCCTTAGTAAATGTGAACACTGCATAGAAGTGGTATCAGACTGGTTTGTAGTGGAGGAATTTGTTGCCAGTTTCTTTCATCTTTAATCCGTATTCATGTTGTAATGTAGTAACTTTTGTGGCACAAATACCACAATATGGCAGAAACACTATGTTTTGGCACAAATACTTTGATTTGGTATACTTTAGCTTCTTCACCCCTTTTCAGCAAAATTTTCATTTGTTTTCACCCCTTTTCAGCACAAATTCCAGCTTTTTTGGCTGTTTTCAGAAAACAAAAACTCTTTTCAGCAGAAACTCTGCTGATTCATCTCTTTTCAGCGCAAGTTTCTGCTTCTTTACCTCTTTTCTGCAGAAATTCTGCTGATTCACCTCTTTTCTACAAAATTTTCAGCCTTTTCATCTCTTATCAGCACAATTCTCAGCAGCTTCTGCTCATTTCAGCAGAATTGTCCGTCTCTCCACCTCATCTTTGTAAGAATGACTTTGGCTCAGGGAAATGAATAGCCGCCTTGCGACCAGGAGGGCCAGGATCGAATCCTGTTTTGGCTTGTTCCTGCTTTGTTTGTTCCCCTGCAAATTTATGTGAATTGGTACACTGTAATATCGCTGTATTACGTAGTGGCTAAGTAGGAGGCTGACTGTTACTAAGTGCATCAGTGTACATAGGTCATCTCTTGTGTTGGAGTGCCCTCTTGTGGCGCCTTTTGGGTAGTGCCTTAGTAAACGTGAACACTGCATAGAAGTGGTATCAGACTGGTTTGTAGTGGAGGAATTTGTTACCAGTTTCTCTCATCTTTAATCCGTATTCATGTTGTAATGTAGTAACTTTTGTGGCACAAATACCAAAATATGGCAGAAATACTATGTTTTGGCACAAATACTTTGATTTAGTATACTTTAGCTTCTTCAGCTTCTTCACCCCTTTTCAGCAAAATTTTCATTTTTTCCACCCCAAATTCCAGCTGTTTTGGCTGTATTCAGAAAAAGACAACTCTTTTCAGCAGAAACTCTGCTGATTCATCTCTTTTCAGCGCAAGTTTCTCCTTCTTTACCTCTTTTCTGCAGAAATTCTGCTGATTCACCTCTTTTCTGCAAAATTTTCAGCCTTTTCACCTCTTATCAGCTTCTGCTCATTTCAGCAGAATTGTCCGTCTCTCCACCTCTTCTTTGTAAGAGTGACTTTGGCTCAGGGAAATGAATAGCCACCTTTGAGCAGAAATTCTGCTGATTCATCTCTTTTCAGCGCAACTTATTGCTTCTTTACCTATTTTCTGCAGAAATTCTGCTGAATCACCTCTTTTCTGCAAATTTTCAGCTTTTCACTTCTTCTCAGCACAAAACTCAGCAGCTTCTGCTCATTTAGCAAAATTGTCAGTTTCTCCATCTCTTGTGTTTGTCGGAACAAGTTTAGTTCAGTGAGATGAGTAGCTTCCTTGAGACCAGAAGGGCCAGGTTTAAATCCTGGTCGTGGGATTTGAACACCTGTTTTCAGCACAAATCTCAACTTATTAGCTGTTTTAAGCAGAAACCTGTTTTACGCAGAGAAACTTTTTTAACTCAATTTCAGCTTTTTCACCCCTTTTCAGCAAAA
The DNA here is from genome assembly GCF_001858045.2 of Oreochromis niloticus. Lineage (NCBI taxonomy): Eukaryota > Metazoa > Chordata > Actinopteri > Cichliformes > Cichlidae > Oreochromis > Oreochromis niloticus. The sequence goes on along the minus strand of NC_031981.2, from coordinate 1,661,472 downwards.
TTTTCAGTTTCCCAGCTTTTTCAGCTATTTTCAGCAAAAAGATCTTTTCAGCACAATTCTGAAAGAGTTCTGCAGAAAACTTTTCAGCAGAACTTCTGCTGACTGAACTGTTTTCAGCAGAATTTTCACCTCTTTTCAGCCCAAATTCTGCTTGTTCACCTCTTCTGCAAAATTTTCAGCCTTTTCACCTCTTATTAGCACAAATCTCAGCTGTTTTCAGGAAAAACTCTTTTAAGCAGAAATTCTGCTGATTCATCTCTTTTCAGCGCAACTTATTGCTTCTTTACCTCTTTTCTGCAGAAATTCTGCTGATTCACCTCTTTTCTGCAAAATTTTCTGCCTTTTCACTTCTTCTCAGCACAATTCTCAGCAGCTTCTGCTCATTTAGCAAAATTGTCCCTTTCTCCATCTCTTGTTTGTGCGAGAATGAGTTTGGTTCAGTGAGATGAGCAGCTGCCTTGAGACCAGAAGGGCCAGGTTCGAATCCTGCTCAGGGCAATATTTTGTTTTCACCACCATACAACTTTTTGCAGTACCTCTGATTGGTGGAAATGAACAGAACCAGGTTGTTCTTTCATTTCATTTCTTTATTTATTTCACACATGGTTCAACAGTGTTTTTTTTCTACATACAGAACCTTCTGCCTCTTTTCAGCAGAAATTCTGCTCATTCACCTCATCTCTTGTGTTGGAGTGCCCTCTTGTGGCGCCTTTTGGGTAGTGCCTTAGTAAACGTGAACACTGCAAAGAAGTGGTATCAGACTGGTTTGTAGTGGAGGAATTTGTTGCCAGTTTCTTTCATCTTTAATCCGTATTCATGTTGTAATGTAGTAGTACCACAATATGGCAGAAACACTATGTTTTGGCACAAATACTTTGATTTGGTATACTTTAGCTACTTCACCCCTTTTCAGAAAAATTTTCATTTTTTTCACCCCTTTTCAGCACAAATTCCAGCTTTTTGGCTGTTTTCAGAAAAACAAAACTCTTTTCAGCAGAAACTCTGCTGATTCATCTCTTTTCTGCAAAATTTTCAGCCTTTTCACCTCTTATCAGCACAAATCTCAGCTGTTTTCAGAAAAAAAACTCTTTTGAGCAGAAATTCTGCTGATTCACCTCTTTTCTGCAAAATGTTCAGCCTTTTCACTTCTTCTCAGCACAGTTCTCAGCAGCTTCTGCTCATTTAGCAAAATTGTCAGTTGCTCCATCTCATGTTTTTGTGAGAATGAGTTTGGTTCAGTGAGATGAGCGGCTCCCTTGAGACCAGAAGGGCCAGGTTCAAATCCCGGTCATGGCAAAACCTGTTTTCAATTTTCTCTTTTGTTCTGCCTCTTTTCAGCAGAAATTCTGCTGATTTACCTCTTTTCTGCAAAATTTTCAGCCTTTTCACCTCTTCTCAGCACAATTCTCAGCAGCTTCTGCTCATTTGAGCAGAATTGTCCGTCTCTCCTCTTCTTTTTTGAGAGAGTGAGTTTAGCTCAGTGAGATGAGCAGCTGCCTTGAGACCAGCAGGGCCAGGTTCGAATCCTGCTCAGGGTGACATGTTTTTTTTTCACCACCATGCAACTTTTTGCAACTTTTCATCTTTTTCAGCTTTTCAGCAGACAGCTTCAGCGTTAAGGCATCCACACAGCATTTTCGCAGGAAATGCAAATTTTTCTAGTCTTTACTTTATTCTGGTTGCTCCCCCATTTTTCGGCACTTAACTACTCTTTCAGTTTTCAGCCGATTTTCTCAGTTCAAACTCTATACTGTTCTGCTCTTTCTGCTCTTTCCTGCTATGACTTTTGGTGTTTATAAATATTATACTTTTTAAAATATTACACTTTTTTCCTTTAATTTGTCCCATTGAAATGAATGGAAAACTTCCACAATTCTGCTAAAACTTGCTTGTCTTTGAAACTTAACTACTTTGTCATACTTTCACCTAGAAACTCCATTCAAACTTTAAAATGTTCTCAGATTATTGGGCTATTCCTGTCTGATTCAGCTTTTTCAGATCTTCTACCGTTTTAATCTTATCTCTCTTTAAGTTTTCAGTTTCAAAATTGTGATTTTTCAGAAAATACATGCGTTGCTATGGTTGCTATGCAATTAAGTCAGAGTGAGTGCTGGTCCGTTCTGAATTTTCTCTTCATGTCTAAACAACTTCTTGCTACTTACTCAATTTCCACTCAACCCCCACAAATTATACATCAAAACGTAGGTATTTTTGCTGGCTTTCAGAAAATGTCACTATCTTTATTGTGAGATTTACCGTTTTTTCGCAATTTGCCTCGGAGTGACACAAGGTCTGACAACTCCCCATTCAAAGTCTATGGGGAGGTTTTGAAATTCAGAGCTGAAATTCTGTAACGGGAGGCATTTTCAAATCGCCATATCTCTTTAACAAAGCAAAGTTAGGACATGAGGCTTGTGCCAATATATCTTCAGACACTGCTGACACTCACAGTGGAAGCAGTTTTTACAGTTATCTTACCGTTGAGCAATGAATTACGTTTGTTTGAGGGGTGGAAATTTGTCCTTCTCTCAGTCTTCAAACTCTGGAAATGAAGCCGTTTCTTCTCTCGTCATATCTCCGCGACGGAGGTAGAACGAGCTATGAAAATCGCAGTCAAAATACACCAAAGTCCGCTGATTCACCCAGTACAAGAATTATGCTGCTAGCCCTACTAGTTTTTGAGTTACACGACGTTTTGTAACTCCAAAAAACGGCGTTTTTCGCCTCTCACCGCGATCTATTTTCTGACTGCCCAAGTATCTGTCTTTCAGACCGCCGCCCCCTTTCCAGGTGGCGCAGTCAGTAATGACACGGCTCTGCAGCTCAAAGGTCGTGGGTTCAATCCCACCTTGGTCCACGTTTTTTTTTTTCACTACAAATTTATACACTATCACAGACCTGTAATTTATATTGCTAATTTATTACAATTCTGCAAAGTTTTATGATTTTAGCAGCTTTTCTAATATGGACCTCAGATTCTTGTTAACGCTTCATGGCAGAAACAAGTACACAGCCTGATGAAGCAGACTGAGGCAGTACCTCTGATTGGTGAATTTGAGCAGAACCAGGTTGTTCTTTCATTTCATTTCTTTATTTATTTCACACATGGTTCAACAGTGTTTCTTTTTCTACATACAGAACCTTCTGCCTCTTTTCAGCAGAAATTCTGCTCATTCACCTCATCTCTTGTGTTGGAGTGCCCTCTTGTGGCGCCTTTTGGGTAGTGCCTTAGTAAACGTGAACACTGCAAAGAAGTGGTATCAGACTGGTTTGTAGTGGAGGAATTTGTTGCCAGTTTCTTTCATCTTTAATCCATATTCATGTTGTAATGTAGTAGTACCACAATATGGCAGAAACACTGTGTTTTGGCACAAATACTTTGGTTTAGTATACTGTAGCTTCTTCAGCTTCTTCACCCCTTTTCAGCAAAATTTTCATTTTTTTCACCCCTTTTCAGCACAAATTCCAGCTTTTTTGGCTGTATTCAGAAAAAGACAACTCTTTTGAGCAGAAACTCTGCTGATTCATCTCTTTTCAGCGCAAGTTTCTGCTTCTTTGCCTCTTTTCTGCAGAAATTCTGCTGATTCACCTCTTTTCTGCAAAATTTTCAGCCTTTTCACCTCTTATCAGCACAATTGTCAGCAGCTTCTGCTCATTTCAGCAGAATTGTCCGTCTCTCCACCTCTTCTTTGTAAGAATGACTTTGGCTCAGGGAAATGAATAGCCGCCTTTGAGCAGAAATTCTGCTGATTCATCTCTTTTCAGCGCAACTTATTGCTTCTTTACCTCTTTTCTGCAGAAATTCTGCTGATTCACCTCTTTTCTGCAACATTTTCAGCCTTTTCACTTCTTCTCAGCACAATTCTCAGCAGCTTCTGCTCATTTAGCAAAATTGTCAGATTCTCCATCTCTTGTTTTTGAGAGAAAGAGTTTGGTTCAGTGAGATGAGCAGCTGCCTTGAGACCAGGAGGGCCAGGTTCAAATCCCGTTCATGGCAAAACCTGTTTTCAGTTTTCTCTTTTGTTCTTTTGTTCTGCCTCTTTTCTGCAGAAATTCTGCTGATTTACCTCTTTTCTGCAAAATTTTCAGCCTTTTCACCTCTTCTCAGCACAATTCTCAGCAGCTTCTGCTCATTTTAGCAGAATTGTCGGTCTCTCCTCCTCTTATTTGAGAGAGTGAGTTTAGCTCAGTGAGATGAGTAGCTTCCTTGAGACCAGGAGGGATAGGTTCGATTCCTGCTCAGGGCGTTTTTGTTTTTTTTCACCACCATACAACTTTTTGCAACTTTTCATCTTTTCAGTTTTGAGCAGACAGCTTCAGCAATAAGGCATCCACACAGCATTTTCGCAGGAAATGCAAATTTTTCTAGTTATTCTTCAAGTTGCTTCCGTACGTTTTTTGCCGTGGATCTACTTCCTCAGTTTTCAGCCGATTTTCTCAGTTCAAACTCTAAACTGTTCTGCTCTTTCTGCTAATGTGCGCTATATCTTTTGGTGTTTATTACTATTATACTTTTTAAAATATTACACTTTTTTCCTTTAATTTGTCCCATTGAAATGAATGGAAATCTTCAGAAATTCTGCTAAAACTTGCTTGTATTTGAAACTTCACTACTTCTTTATACTTTCACCTAGAAACTCCATTCAAACTTTAAAATGTTCTCAGATTGTTGGGCTATTCCTGTCTGATTCAGCTTTTTCAGATCTTCTACCATTTTAATCTTATACCTTTTTAAGTTTTGAGTTGCAAAATTGTGATTTTTCAGAAAATACATGCGTTGTTATGGTTGCTATGCAATTAACTCAGAGTGTACACTCGTCCATTCTGAATTTTCTCTTCATATCTGAACAACTTCTTGCTACTCGCTCAATTTCCACTCAACTCCCACAAATTATACATCAATACGTAGGTATTTTTGCTGGCTTTCCGAAAATGTCACTATCATTGTTGTGGGATTTATAGAATTTTGGCAAATCTCCTCAGACCAACACAAGGTCGGAAAAGTCTCCATACAAAGTCAATGGAGAGTTTGTTCAAAATCACCGCTGGATTTCTCTAATGAGAGGCATTTTCAAATCGTCATATCTCCTTAACAAAACAGAGTTGAGACATGAGGCTTGTGCCAATATATCTTCAGACATCCCTGATGCTCACAGTTCAATAATTTTTTCCTCACCTATTACCGTTTGGCCATGAATTACACTTGTTTGAGGATAGGAAATTTGTCCCTCGCTCAGATTTCTTCAGATTTCAAACTCTGGAAATGAGGCACTTTTTTCTCTCATCATATCTTTTTGATGGATTTCCACAGAGACCTGAAAATTCCCATGACTGTTCACCAAAGCCTGCTGTCTCTTACGGTGAAAGAATGATTTTGATGCTCCATATAGATTTAGAGTTACAAAACATTGTTTGAGGGCAAGTCAAGGCAGTTTTGCTTTGCCTCTGCTCAGTTACAGTGTATTGCAAGTCATATATCTTTAATAATTTATATTTTATCTCTGATTTATGAAGACCTGCAGATTCCCCCATCTCTTCTGAACAAAACGGTGTCAGAATGAGTGTTCTAGCCCCTACGGTTAGGAAATTATGGCCATTTGTTCGAGGGGAATCCTGAATGTGAGAAATACACTGCAGAAAACTTATACCTCTCTCTGTGTCTGTGTGTGTAAGGGCTGATTACAGCAGGTGCAGCCAATTTAACTGACCTAGATATACCAAGCCCAGACTCTTAACAGCCACTGTTCCCTTTAGGCTCTGTGTATGTGTATGTTTGTGTGTCTGTATCAATATTTCTCCCATGTTAAAGTATTACTCCTCCATAATAGTATTTCTGTTGAATCAAAGTACTTCTACTACATCTTAGTACTTCTGCTCAATCATAGTATTTCTGCTAAATCATAGTATTTTGGCCAAATCATGGTATTTGTGCCAAAGCATAGTATTTCCACAAAATAACAGTATTTCTGCTATGTTATATTATTACTGCTCATAGTATATATGCCAAATCTTGGTATTTGTTCCAAAGCACAGTATTTCTGCCAAATCACAATATAACTGCAAAATAAAGGTTTTTGAGCCAAATCATAGTGTTTGTGCTAAATCCTAGTAATTCTGCTCAATCATAGAATTTCTGCTATGCTGAAGTGGTTTTTGCTAGATTATAGAATTTCTGCTAAGTCAAAGTATTTCATGTAAATCATACTACTTATACCAAGTCCCAGTGTTTCTGCCAAATCATAATTCGTAAATAATGTGGCGTGTTGGTGGAACAGCTAGTTCTCTCCCATCATGCCTTGGGACATGTGCTGCTGTTTAGATGTTCTTGTTTCATTGTTTATGGTTACGTTACTTTTAACTGTTGTCTTGAATGCTGTGTTTATACTACGGTACAAAGTCACTGACAGTTATTGTTTTATAGGAAGAATGCAGTACCATAAGTGAGTTCTGTTATGCTTTTATTGACCCTTGAAGCACATTGTAGCACAAGCAAGTGTTTAATAAAGGGCACCCCCTACCAGCTTGGGGTAGAAATACAAGCTCAACATCTCACTCAGAGCTTCTTTGTAAGATTCATCTGCATGCTGCCAATTTATCTTTGGGCACTGCTGACACTCACGGTGTGAGCAGTTTTTACTGTCATCTTACTGTTGAGCCATAAATTATGTCTGTTTGAAGGTTGGAAATCTGTCCTCCTCTCAGTTTTCAAACTCTGAAAATGAAAATTTCTTCTCTCGTCATATCTCCGCGACGGAGGTACAAAGAGCAATGAAAATCGCAGTCAAAGTTCACCAAAGTCGGCTGATTCGCCCAGTAGACGACTTGTGCTTCTATCCCACCTAGTTTTTGAGTTACACGACGTTTTGTAACTACAAAAAACGGCGATTTAAGCCTCTCACCGCCATCTATTTCTGACTGCTCATCAATCTTTTTTTCCAGCCGCCAGCCCCCGTTCCAGGTGGCGTAATTGGTAATGACGCGGGTCTGCAGGTCAAAGGTCGTGGGTTAAATCCCACTTTGTTCAACTTTTTTTTTTTTCACTACAAATTTATACACAGACCTGAAAATTAATATTGCTAATTCATTACAATTCTGCAAAGTTTTATGATTTTCTGAGCTTTTCTAATATGGACCTCAGATTCTTGTTAATGCTCCATGGCAGAAGTCGCAGTATTTGTGCAAAAACATACTATGTCTGCAGAATCACAGTATATCTGTTATGTTATAGTATTACTACTAAGGCATAGTATTTCTACCACATCATAGTATTCCTTCAAAATCATAGTATTACTGCAATTTCATAGTATTTGACCAAAATTGTAGTATTTGTGCAAAAACATACTATGTCTGCAAAATCACAGTATATCTGTTATATTATAGTATTACTACTAAGGCATAGTATTTCTGCCAAATCATAGTATTCCTTCAACATGATAGTGTTACTGTAGTTTCATAGTATTTGAGCAAAATCATAGTATTTGTGCAAAAACATACTGTGTCTGCAAAATCAGTATGACTGTTATGTTATAGTATTACTACTAAGGCATAGTATTTCTACCACATCATAGTATTCCTTCAAAATCATAGTATTACTGCAATTTCATAGTATCTGAGCAAAGTCGTAGTATTTGTGCAAAAACATACTATGTCTGCAAAATCACAGTATATCTGTTATATTATAGTATTACTACTAAGGCATAGTATTTCTACCAAATCATAGTATTGCTTCAACATGATAGTATTACTGCAGTTTCATAGTATTTGAGCAAAATCGTAGTATTTGTGCCAAAACATACTGTGTCTGGAAAATCAGTATAACTGTTATGTTATAGTATTACTACTAAGGCATAGTATTTCTACCACATCATAGTATTCCTTCAAAATCATAGTATTACTGCAATTTCATAGTATTTGAGCAAAGTCGTAGTATTTGTGCAAAAACATACTATGTCTGCAAAATCACAGTATATCTGTTATATTATAGTATTACTACTAAGGCATAGTATTTCTACCAAATCATAGTATTCCTTCAACATGATAGTATTACTGCAGTTTCATAGTATTTGAGCAAAATCGTAGTATTTGTGCCAAAACATACTGTGTCTGCAAAATCAGTATAACTGTTACGTTATAGTATTACTACTAAGGCATAGTATTTCTACCACATCATAGTATTCCTTCAAAATCATAGTATTACTGCAATTTCATAGTATTTGAGCGAAATTGTAGAATTTTTTGCAAATCATATTATTCGAACCAAAACATTGTATTTGTACGAAGTCATAGTATTTCTTCTAAATCATTGTATTTCACCCAAATCTCAGTAGTTGTGCTAAAACCCAGTATTATTGCCAAATCATGGTATTTGTACTAAATCATAGTACTTGTGCCAAATCATAGTATTTCTGCCATATTGTGCTAGTTGTGGAAAAAAATAGACTGTCTGCAAAATCATAGTATATCTATTATGTTATAGCATTACTACTAAGTCATAGACTTTCTGTTTTGTTATAGTATATCTGCTGAATATAGTATATGTGCCAAATCATAGTATTTATAGCAAATCATAGTATTTGTGCTAAAACATAGTATACTGCCACATTATAGTATTTGTGTAAAACCAGAATGTCTGCAAAATCATCATATATCTGTGATGTTATAGTATTACTACTAATACATAGTATTTCTGCAAAATCATAGTATTTTTGCAGAAACCTTGTACTTCTGGTAAATAATAGTATTTGTGCCAAATCATAGTATTTGTGCCAAAACATTGTATTTGTACAAAGTCATAACATTTCTTCTAAATCATAGTATTTCAATCAAATCTCAGGAGTTGTGCTAAAACGCAGTATTATTGCCAAATCATAGTATTTGTACTCAAACATATCAGTTCAACGTTTTTTAAATGCCTTCACAGTCTTGCCCCGCCTTACCTCTCTGAGCTTCTTCATCTCCACACACCCTGTCGGTCTCTAAGGTCAGCTGACCAGCTGCTCCTGGAGGTACCGAGATCCAGGAGGAAGCTCAGAGGGGACAGGGCCTTCTCTATTGTGGCTCCAAAATTATGGAATAATTTGCCCATGCACATTAGAGAGGCCCCTTCACTGTCCACTTTTAAATCACGTCTTAAAACCCACTTTTATTCCTTGGCTTTTAACCTCAGTGGGACTTAGTTTCTCTTTTAATTGAAGTAGTTATTTAATTAATGATTTCACTCTTCTTTTATTTGGTTTTTACTTATATCTAATGTAATTTTATTTTACAGTTCTAATGTACAGCACTTTGTGTCAGCTGTGGTTGTTTTAAAGTGCTTTATAAATAAAGTTGATGATGATGATGATGAACTTGTTTAACTCTTCTCAACAGCCCAACACCTCTTCTTCACCCCGTTTCAGCAGAATTGTGAGTGTTTTCACCCCTTTTCAGCACAAATCCCAGCTTTTTCAGGTGTTTTCAACAGAAATCTCTTTTTTAGCAGACATTCTGCTGATTCACCTGTTTTCAGTGCAACGTTCTACTTCTTTACCTCTTTTCAGTAGAAATTCTGCTGATTCACCTATTTTAAGCAGAATTTTCAGCCTTTCACCTCTTATCAATACAAATCTCAGTATCTTCTGCTCATTTCAGAGGAAACCATTTCACCTCTTTTCAGTAGAAATTTGAACTTCTGTACCCCTTTGAAGCAGAATCTTTGCCTTTTCACCTCTTTTCAGCAAAAGTTTCTGTTTTTTCACTTGTTTTCAGCATAATTTTTCAGTTTCTTTACCGCCATACAATTTTTGCAGCTTTTCATCTTTTTCAGTCATTTTCAGCAGGCAACTTCAGCGTTAAGGCATCCACACAGCATTTTCGCAGGAAATGCAAATTTTTCTAGTTGTGTGGATGCCCTCAAGGGCTTCCACACTATTGAGTTCCTGTTTCTCTTTATTCTTTATTATTCCTGTCGCTTCCGTACGTTTTTCGCCGTGGATCTACTCCCACAGTTTTCAGCCGATTTTCTCCGTTCAAACTCTAAACTGTTCTGCTCTTTCTGCTAATGCCGGCTATATCTTTTGGTGTTTATTACTGTTATACTTTTTAAAATATTACACTTTTTTCCTTTAATTTGTCCCATTGAAATGAATGGAAAACTTCCACAATTCTGCTAAAACTTGCTTGTCTTTGAAACTCAACTACTTTGTCATACTTTCACCTAGAAACTCCATTCAAACTTTAAAATGTTCTCAGATTATTGGGCTATTCCTGTCTGATTCAGCTTTTTCAGATCTTCTGCCGTTTTAATCTTATACCTCTTTAAGTTTTCAGTTGCAACATTGTGATTTTTCAGAAAATACATGCGTTGCTATGGTTGCTATGCAATTAAGTCAGAGTGAGGGCTGGTCCGTTCTGAATTTTCTCTTCATGTCTAAACAACTTCTTGCTACTGGCTCAATTTGCACTCAACCCCCACAAATTATACATCAAAACGTAGGTATTTTTGCTGGCTTTCAGACAATGTCACTATCTTTATTGTGAGATTTACCGTTTTTTCGCAATTTGCCTCGGAGTGACATAAGGTCTCAATACTCCCCATTCAAAGTCTATGGGGAGGTTTTGAAATTCAGAGCTGAAATTCTGTAACGGGAGGCATTTTAAAATCGCCATATCTCTTTAACAAAGCAAAGTTAGGACATGAGGCTTGTGCCAATATATCTTCAGACACTGCTGACACTCACAGTGGAAGCAGTTTTTACAATTATTTTACCGTTGAGCAATGAATTACGTTTGTTTGAGGGGTGGAAATCTGTCCTTCTCTCAGTCTTCAAACTCTGGAAATGAAGCCGTTTCTTCTCTCGTCATATCTCCGCGACGGAGGTAGAACGAGCTATGAAATCGCAGTCAAAATACACCAAAGTCCGCTGATTCACCCAGTACAAGAATTATGCTGCTAGCCCTCCTAGTTTTTGAGTAACACGACGTTTTGTAACTCCAAAAAACGGCGTTTTTCGCCTCTCACCGCGATCTATTTTCTGACTGCCCAAGTATCTGTCTTTCGGACCGCCGCACCCTTTCCAGGTGGCGCAATCAGTAATGACACGGCTCTGCAGCTCAAAGGTCGTGGGTTCAATCCCACCTTGGTCCACGTTTTTTTTTTCACTACAAATTTATACACTATCACAGACCTGTAATTTATATTGCTAATTTATTACAATTCTGCAAAGTTTCATGATTTTAGCAGCTTTTCTAATATGGACCTCAGATTCTTGTCAACACCACATGGCAGAAATACATACAAGTAAACAGCCTGATGAAGCAGACAGAAGCAGTACCTCTGATTGGTGAATTTGAGCAGAACCAGGTTGTTCTGCCTCTTTTCAGCAGAAATTCTGCTCATTCACCTCTTTTCAGCGCAATGTTCTGCTTCTTTCCCTCTTTTCTGCAGAAATTCTGCTGATTTACCTCTTTTCTGCAAAATTTTCAGCCCTTTTACCTCTTATGAGCACAATTCTCAGCAGCTTCTGCTCATTTCACCATAATTGTCAGTCTCTCCATCTCCTTCCTTGTGAGAGTCAGTTTGGCACAGTGAGATGAGTAGCCGCCTTGAGCCCAGGAGGGCTAGGTTTGAAACATAGACTGTCTGCAGCATAACAGTATATCTGTTATGTTATAGTATTACTACTAAGTCACAGTATTTCTGCCAATTCGTAGTATTTGTACTAAATCATACTACTCGTGCCAAATCATAGTATTTGTTGCAAATCATAGTATTCAAACCAAAATATAGTATTTGTACCAAAGCATTGTATTTGTATGAAGTACCGTATTTCTGCCAAATCATAGAATTACTGCAATTTCATAGTATTTTGAGGAATCCCTTTTGTGATAGTATTACTTCTAAGTCATAGTATTTCTGCTTTGTCATAGTATTTGTACTAAAACGTAGCATTTCTGCCAAATCATAGTATTACTGCTATCTCATAGTATTTGAGTGAAATTACAGTGTTTCTGCAAAAACATTGTATTTCTGCTAAATCATAGTATTTCTGTTATCTTAGAGTACTTGTACTCAATTATAGTATTTGTGCCAAAGTTGAGTATTTCTGCCAAATCATATTTATGTGAATTTGTACACTGTAATATTGCTGTATTACGTAGTGGCCTAAGTAGGAGGCTGACTGTTACTAAGTGCATCAGTGTACATAGGTCATCTCTTGTGTTGGAGTGCCCTCTTGTGACGCCTTTTGGGTAGTGCCTTAGTAAATGTGAACACTGCAAGAAGTGGTATCAGACTGGTTTGTAGTGGAGGAATTTGTTACCAGTTTCTTTAATCTTTAATCCGTATTCATGTTGTAATGTATACCCTGTTCTCAATCATAGAAACCACACCATATCACCCCTCCACATCCTCCTACTGTATGCCATATCTCCCTGTAACATCCATCTGACTGCCAATAAACTCCACCTGTGGTAATCTAATCCCTGGATGCCAGCCTCTCCTTCTGACCGAGGATAGCTACTATTGCAGCACCACCCAGCATTAAACTGATGTACACCATTCTGTACAGTGCTAAATCATAGTGTTTGTGCCAAACAATAGCATTCACCCAAATAATAGTATTTCTGCTATGTTATATTATTACTGCTCATAGTATTTCTGCCAAATCATGGTATTTGTTCCAAAGCATAGTATTTCTTCCAAAGCATAGTTTTTCTTCCAAATCATAGTATAACTGCAAAATAAAAGTTTTTGAGCCAAAACATATTTTTTGTGCTAAAACATAGTATTTGTGCCAAATCATAGTATTTCTGCTGAATCCTAGTAATTTTGCTCAATGATAGAATTTCTGAATTTATGCTGTAGTACTTTTTGCTAGATTATAGTATTTCTTCTAAGTCAAAGTATTTCATGTAAATCATAGTATTTCTACCAAGTCCCAGTGTTTCTGCTAAATCATAAATCATACATAAATCAATGTTTCAGCACAAATTGTATGATTTGGCTCAAATACTATGATTTGGCAGAATTTTCTATGGTTCAGCACAAATGCTATGATTTGTAAGAAAAAATATTATTTAGTATAAATACTAATAATACTGTGTTTTAGCACAGATTCAGCTAACACTATGATTTGTCACAAGTGGTATGATTTGGTACAAATACTGTGATTTGGCACAAACACTGTGATTTACCAGAAATACTGTGATTTGGCAGAAATACTATCGTTTGGTTCAAATATTATGATTTAGAAGAAATACTATGTTCAGACTTTAAAAAAATTCTGCTATTTCTGCTAATGTGTGCTATGACTTTTGACCATTGAAATGAATGGAACACATTATCAATGTGGTCACTGATTTTGCTCCCTGGAGTGAGCTGTATTTTAGCTCAGTGAGATGAGCAGCAGTTCTCAGAGCGGGAGGCCCGGGTTCAAATCCCGCTTATGGCAACTATTTTTTTCAGTGCATAATTATATTGTTTTAACTCTTTTCAACACAAATGTAAGATTCTTCACCCCTTTTCACCAGAATTTTCCAGTTTTTTCACCACTTTTCAGCACAAATCCCAGCTTTTTCAGCTGTTTTAAGCAAAACCTCTTTTCAGCAGAATTTTGCTCATTCACCTCTTTTCAGCAGAAATTATGCTGATTGACCTCTTTTCAGCAGAATTTTCAGAATTTTGCTTATTCAACTTGTTAATATATGCGATTAGCTACATGAAATGTGCTGTTTTAGGGTTACTAAGCAAATGTCTACGTGACCTTTACCTAACAACCTTTGTGATGATAAACTTGTTTACCGACTTGCTCTCTAGTAGAACATACAGACTTAGAAAAGGGGAACCTCAGCTCTGAGTTCTGAGAATAACTCTGTTAAGTGGACAGGAAACACGTCGAGACAGCAATATAGGGCAAATATGTTTGAGCTTGTAATTAAATGTGGGGCTTGAAAAGAGGAAGCAAATTTGGTACAGGACGTACTTGAGATGATCAGACGAGAGAAGGAGAAGGTCAGGAATAGTTTAAACTAAGATTGAGAAAGTAAATGGGGTAAAAGGGGTGTAGCTTCAGGGCAGCTCACAGCCCGGCGTAAACGCAAGGTGCTGTCACACAGCTTAAGTTATTTGGGTGATTTATTTTATGACAAAATAATAAGGAAATATTGAAAATATACAACACGTTGAGGAGATCTCTTTTGTTATATTTTAGTGTTTAACATGGAAGATGCCTCTCTGGAGCTTCTCTCCTGATGCTCTCAGCCAGACTGAAAAACAGGAAGTTTTAGTGCACAAGGCATATTAATAAATATAGACACAAAAAGAGGAACTCCCCATATAAACAACGTTGAAAATGTGTGAAGTATAAAGTACCGAAATAACACTATATAAGTCACAGCTGATGCTTCTAATGTTAGAGAGCTCTTGCAACTGGCGTCTGAGCTGTGCAGAGGTCTCTCTTAAGACAGGTACTTATGTAGGTTAGTATGAGGTTGAGTCCAACAGAAGCAAGGCACCCTAAATGTGCACAGCATGCAGCAGGGGTGGCCAAATAATATAGGAAACAGTACATGTAGGGAGAGAACACTCACTAAAGTTCTAACTAACATAGTGTGGTGGCTTATGTGAACTTGCAGGCGTTCACTATGACATCATTAGCACAACAGAGACTGAGTAAAGTTTAGATGCTCGAAACCTGACATTTACACATGAAGGAATCAATATGGCAGATTTAATGGGATTAGGAGGACCTAATTATTGTATTAAGACAGCAGAACTTGAAGCGAAAGTCAGGAAAGATTTAAAAGCAGGAACTGTTGGGATTGGGGATTTAGAGATTTTTATTGCTATCATATAATCTGCCTTAGGATGACTGTATTAATAACGTGTTGTACAGTATTATTTTATGTTTGTCATAACAGTGATGTCTCTATTTACAGGTTGAGTTAATTTTATACACAATGCGTAACTGTGCTTGTTTAGAGTTGATGTTCCGTCCAAACAGGTTTTAAGCTTCACTGGTGAGAGTGTCCAGGTGATACATGTTGAGGGAAGATGAGAACATAGCAGGTTAATTGCACGCACGCTTACAAACACACATGATTTATATATAGGCCAGGCCAAAGGCCTGGACTTGATGTAGCTTTTAACTTTACAGCTCCTAACTTGCAGGAATGGCGGGGAGTGTAATGAATGAATGCAAAACATGCTTACAGACACAAACATGACAGGGTTTATTTACAGGGTAAAGGTGACCACAGGTTGCTTGTTTCTGCTTAGCAACTACTGAGGTAAATGGTGTTAAGATAAATATGCAATAAGTGAACAGGAAATGTGTAAGGGTGAGCCGGGTGAAACAAAATGTTGTGGATAATGGAAACTTGTCTAACGGGCATTAACAGTAACCTTTGCATGTTATGTATATGCTTGAGGCCAAAAGAGGCGTAAATCCAGATAGAAAACTTTGAAGTGTGCTTTTTAGCGGAGAGTTAGGCTGACATGGGATGGTGTGTATTTTACTTGGGTTGTGTTTAATAAGACTAAAAGCGTTGCTCACACACATAAAGAGTATGAGATTAAATAAAGTTAATATAATGGATAGAGCCCAGAACAGGATAATACATAAGTAAAATCAAATGTAATGTTTGATTTCACTTTTATTGGGAACAATCAGGCTAGAAATGTGAGTAACCTATGTTTAAACTGTGAAAACACTCTCCACATACTTTGAAACTGCGCAACTCTGAGTGGGCAATGCAATGAAGCAACTGATACATATCTGCATTAAACTAGCCAACATAGACTCACCACAAAATGATGCAGGATGTGGCCCTGCAGCGGGGCAGAAAATCATTTGCAAACCAGGGATCTTATGTTGATTATCATATCCTTACTTATGTACACACACACACAGAAGGGGAAATTTCGAACAAAACAAAAACAACTTCCCTTATCCTGTCAGCACAGGAGCAAATAAAATCTTTTGGGCTCTGTTAAAATTTCTTTAGTAAAAGTGTAAAAGGCCAAACCTAGGAGTTGGGCAAACAGGAGAGTCCCTCCAATATCAGGAGTTAATAGTCAGGAACATTTCTCACATTAACGCCTTATATCTGACAAATCATTGACTCATAGATGTAGATTGACATACAAGTGGACATACATACACATGTGCATTTAGAATTAGAAGTGTAGAGGCATGTACACACAGATGGCAAACTGGTACAGGTCTAACTGAAGAGCTTAACAAAGCAGACGTGGCAGTAGGGTTTGTGATTTTGCCTGATATGATATTGTGAACTAACTTGAATATGACAGGAACCTTAGATGAACACAGTAGGTTAGTAAGGTGTAGCAGAGAGAGGCTGTTTGTTTTCTATCCCTTACAGGAGAAGATTTCACTAGAGAGAGACCCAGAAGGAGCGGAGATTACCTAAGCATGAAGTGTTTTCAAGTGGGGGCTGGTGTTTAGTACTAGACCACCTAGAGGACAGGAGGTTATTGTCTGATTGCTGAGTCAGGGGCGGCAAGAGAGGGTCAGAGCGAAGTAGTGGACCTGGGAATGGTGTAGTGACGTCTTTGGAAGACGTCAAAAGGGGAATTGTGGAATTACAGGATTATTTACATAACCATCATCTTATCATTGCAGTAATTATCATTTCATCAAAGTGTTTATTGAAGCTGCTGGCATTATGTTATAATTATATTATAGGGGTTATCATAATCAAATATTAACATGTTATTACAGGTGCAGTTATAACTACTTTAAAATGATTGAGTAATATATATATATCATAACTCATATGCTGAGTATATTGTTACAGTAAAATAGTAGTGAGCAAAGGCCTGAATGATTCAGCTTCTTGTGGCATTTGAGTTTGCTTAGTTACAGGTGACGGAAGGATGTCCAGTCCATGGTGACCTCAAAGGCCTTAGATCATCACCATATTTAGAAGAGTATGCCACAAGGAGGAACCTCTGTGTTTGCATTTAATTCTTAAATACATGAATGTTCTGTACATGCAATTATGTGCTTGTAAACGCAAGAAGGGGCGTTACAATACCCTGATGTTATAAAAGCAATCTAGAGTGTATTTTGGGCAGAGATGTACAACTGTTTGCAGTTTACACCTCTCCACGCTGCGTGCATTCATTAAAATCAATTGTTTGATTGACCTCTTCTGGACCATCATTGTTTTACTCTCGTCCTCAATTCGAACCCGTAACAAACTCTTCTGCAAATTTTCAGCCTTTTCACCTCTTATCAGCACAATCCTCAGCAGCTTCTGCTCATTTCAGCAAAATTGGCAGTCTCTCCACCTATTCTTGGTCAGACTGAGTCTGGCTCAGTGAGATGAATAGCTGCCTCTAGACCAGAAGGGCCAGTTTCGAATCCTGCTCAGGGGAACATTTTTTTTCCACTACTTTTCAGCAAAGATTTCTCCGTCTTTACCCCTTTCAGTAGAATTTTTGACTTTTCACAACTTTTCAGCAAAAAAATTCTGCTTCTTCACCTGTTTTCTGCAGAATTTCCAGTTTTTGCACCGCCATATAACTTTTTGCAAATTTTCAGCTTTTTCAGCAGCCAACTTCAGCGTTAAGGCATCCACACAGCATTTGCAAA
>NC_031987.2:35972549-36041493 GCF_001858045.2 Oreochromis niloticus | reverse complement strand
CACAGACAGACTCAGACAGACACAAAGACAGACTCACAGACACTCACAGACAGACACTCACAGACAGACACTCACAGACAGACTCAAAGACACTCAGACAGACTCACAGAGAGACACACAGACACTCACAGACAGACACACAGACACTCACAGACAGAACAACAGACGCTCACAGACACAAAGACGCTCACAGACAGACTCACAGACGCTCACAGACAGATTCACAGACACTCACAGACAGACACAAAGACACTCACAGACAGACTCAAAGACAGACTCACAGACACTCACAGACAGACTCACAGACAGATACACAGACACTCACAGACAGACTCATAGACACTCACAAACCAACTCACAGACAGACACAGACTCACAGACACTCACAGGCAGACTCAGCGACACTCACAGACTGACTCACAGACAGAGACACTCACAGACAGACTCACTGACAGACTCATAGACAGACAGACAGACACTCACAGACAGACTCACAAACACTCATAGACAGACTCACAGACACTCATAGACAGACAGACACACAGTCTCACAGACAGACTCACAAACACTCATAGACAGACTCACAGACACTCACAGAGACTCACAGACCAACTCATAGACACTCATACACAGACTCAGAGACACTCACAGACAGACTCAGAGACACTCACAGACAAACTCACTGACAGACTCACAGACACTCACAGACTCAAAGACACTCACAGACTCATAGACAAACTCACAGACACTCATAGACAGACTCACAGACACTCAGACACTCACAGACAGACTCAAAGACAGGCACAAAGACAGACAGACTCACAGACTCATAGACTGACTCACAGACAGACACAAAGACACTCACAGACACTCATAGACACTCACAGACAGACTCACAGACACTCATAGACACTTAAAGACAGACTCACAGACTGACTCACAGACATTCATAGACACTTACAGACAGACTCACAGACAGACTCACAGACACTCATAGACAGACTCACAAACACTCATAGACAGACTCACAGACACTCACAGACAGACTCACAGATATTCATAGACACTTACAGACAGACTCACAGACTGACTCACAGACAGACTCACAGACAGTCATAGACAGACTCACAGACACTCACAGACTCACAGACACTCACAGACAGACTCAAAGACACTCACAGACAGACTCAAAGACAGACTCACAGACACTCATAGACAGACTCAAAGACACTCACAGACTCATAAACAGACTCACAGACACTCATAGACAGACTCACAGACACTCAGACTCACAAGCACTCACAGACAGACTCATAGACAGGCACAAAGACAGACACACTCACAGACTCATAGACTGACTCACAGACATTCATAGACACTTACAGACATACTCACAGACACTCATAGACACTTACAGACAGCCTTAAAGACACTCACAGACTCATAGACAGACACAAAGACAGACAGACTCACAGACTCATAGACTGATTCACAGACAGACACAAAGACACTCATAGACACTCATAGACACTGACAGACAGACTCACAGACACTCATAGACACTTACAGACAGACTCAAAGACACTCACAGACTCATAGACAGACACAAAGACAGACAGACTCACAGACTCATAGACTGACTCACAGACAGACACAAAGACAATCACAGACTCACAGACAGACTCACAGACAGAGACACTCACAGACTGACTCACAGACAGACTGACAGACACTCATAGACAGACTCACAGACACTCATACACAGACTCACAGACAGACAGACACAGACTCACAGACCGACTCACAGACAGACTCACAGACAGACACTCACAGACACTCACAGGCAGACTCAGCGACACTCACAGACTGACTCACAGACAGAGACACTCACAGACAGACTCACTGACAGACTCATAGACAGACAGACAGACACTCACAGACAGACTCACAAACACTCATAGACAGACTCACAGACACTCATAGACAGACAGATACACACAGACTCACAGACAGACTCACAAACACTCATAGACAGACTCACAGACACTCACAGAGACTCACAGACCAACTCATAGACACTCATACACAGACTCAGAGACACTCACAGACAGACTCAGAGACACTCACAGACAAACTCACTGACAGACTCACAGACACTCACAGACTCACAGACACTCACAGACAGACTCAAAGACACTCACAGACTCATAGACAAACTCACAGACACTCATAGACAGACTCACAGACACTCAGACACTCACAGACAGACTCAAAGACAGGCACAAAGACAGACAGACTCACAGACTCATAGACTGACTCACAGACAGACACAAAGACACTCACAGACACTCATAGACACTCACAGACAGACTCACAGACA
Source organism: Oreochromis niloticus (assembly GCF_001858045.2). Taxonomy (NCBI): domain Eukaryota; kingdom Metazoa; phylum Chordata; class Actinopteri; order Cichliformes; family Cichlidae; genus Oreochromis; species Oreochromis niloticus. The sequence goes on along the minus strand of NC_031987.2, from coordinate 36,039,113 downwards.
CTCATAGACACTTAAAGACAGACTCACAGACAGACTCACAGACACTCATAGACAGACTCACAAACACTCATAGACAGACTCACAGACACTCACAGACAGACTCACAGACACTCATAGACAGACTCAAAGACAGACTCACAGACACTCATAGACAGACTCAAAGACACTCACAGACTCGTAAACAGACTCACAGACACTCATAGACAGACTCACAGACACTCAGACTCACAAGCACTCACAGACAGACTCATAGACAGGCACAAAGACAGACACACTCACAGACTCATAGACTGACTCACAGACACTCATAGACACTTACAGACAGACTCACAGACATTCATAGACACTTACAGACATACTCACAGACACTCATAGACACTTACAGACAGACTTAAAGACACTCACAGACTCATAGACAGACACAAAGACAGACAGACTCACAGACTCATAGACTGATTCACAGACAGACACAAAGACACTCACAGACACTCATAGACACTCATAGACACTGACAGACAGACTCACAGACACTCATAGACACTTACAGACAGACTCAAAGACACTCACAGACTCATAGACAGACACAAAGACAGACAGACTCACAGACTCATAGACTGACTCACAGACAGACACAAAGACAATCACAGACTCACAGACACTCATAGACACTCACAGACAGACTCACAGACAGAGACACTCACAGACTGACTCACAGACAGACTGACAGACACTCATAGACAGACTCACAGACACTCATAGACAGACTCACAGACAGACAGACACACACTCACAGACAGACTCACAGACAGGTTCACAAACACTCATAGACAGACTCACAGACACTCATAGACAGACAGACACACACACACTCACAGACAGACTCACAAACACTCATAGACAGACTCACAGAGATTCACAGACAGACTCAGAGACACAGACAGACTCACGGACAGACACAAAGACACTCACAGACAGACTAAAGGACAGACTCACAGACACTCATAGACAGACTCAACGACACTCACAGACTCATAGACAGACTCACAGACACTCACAGACAGACTCAATGACACTCACAGACTCATAGACAGACAAAGACAGACAGACTCACAGACTCATAGACTGACTCACAGACAGACACAAAGACACTCACACTCACAGACACTCATAGACACTCACAGACTCATAGACTGACTCACAGACACTCAGACTCACAGACACTCACAGACAGACTGAAAGACACTCACAGACTCATAGACAGACACAAAGACAGACAGACTCACAGACACTCATAGACACTCACAGACAGACTCACAGACACTCATAGACACTTACAGACAGACTCATAGACAGTCTCACAGACACTCATAGACACTTACAGAGAGACTCACAGACACTCATAGACACTCACAGACAGACTCAAAGACACTCACAGACAGACTCACAGACAGTCATAGACACTCACAGACACTCATAGACACTTACAGACGGACTCATAGACAGACACACAGACAGACACAGACAATCACAGACAGACTCAGAGAGACACAAAGACACTCACAGACAGACTCAAAGACACAGACACTCACAGACAGACTCACAGACACTCACAGACAGACTCAGACAGACACAAAGACAGACTCACAGACACTCACAGACAGACACTCACAGACAGACACTCACAGACAGACTCAAAGACACTCAGACAGACTCACAGAGAGACACACAGACACTCACAGACAGACACACAGACACTCACAGACAGACACACAGACGCTCACAGACACAAAGACGCTCACAGACAGACTCACAGACGCTCACAGACAGATTCACAGACACTCACAGACAGACACAAAGACACTCACAGACAGACTCAAAGACAGACTCACAGACACTCACAGACAGACTCACAGACAGATACACAGACACTCACAGACAGACTCATAGACACTCACAAACCAACTCACAGACAGACACAGACTCACAGACACTCAGACAGACAGACTCACAGACACTCACAGGCAGACTCAGCGACACTCACAGACTGACTCACAGACAGAGACACTCACAGACAGACTCACTGACAGACTCATAGACAGACAGACAGACACTCACAGACAGACTCACAAACACTCATAGACAGACTCACAGACACTCATAGACAGACAGACACACAGTCTCACAGACAGACTCACAAACACTCATAGACAGACTCACAGACACTCACAGAGACTCACAGACCAACTCATAGACACTCATACACAGACTCAGAGACACTCACAGACAGACTCAGAGACACTCACAGACAAACTCACTGACAGACTCACAGACACTCACAGACTCAAAGACACTCACAGACTCATAGACAAACTCACAGACACTCATAGACAGACTCACAGACACTCAGACACTCACAGACAGACTCAAAGACAGGCACAAAGACAGACAGACTCACAGACTCATAGACTGACTCACAGACAGACACAAAGACACTCACAGACACTCATAGACACTCACAGACAGACTCACAGACACTCATAGACACTTAAAGACAGACTCACAGACTGACTCACAGACATTCATAGACACTTACAGACAGACTCACAGACAGACTCACAGACACTCATAGACAGACTCACAAACACTCATAGACAGACTCACAGACACTCACAGACAGACTCACAGATATTCATAGACACTTACAGACAGACTCACAGACTGACTCACAGACAGACTCACAGACAGTCATAGACAGACTCACAGACACTCACAGACTCACAGACACTCACAGACAGACTCAAAGACACTCACAGACAGACTCAAAGACAGACTCACAGACACTCATAGACAGACTCAAAGACACTCACAGACTCATAAACAGACTCACAGACACTCATAGACAGACTCACAGACACTCAGACTCACAAGCACTCACAGACAGACTCATAGACAGGCACAAAGACAGACACACTCACAGACTCATAGACTGACTCACAGACATTCATAGACACTTACAGACATACTCACAGACACTCATAGACACTTACAGACAGCCTTAAAGACACTCACAGACTCATAGACAGACACAAAGACAGACAGACTCACAGACTCATAGACTGATTCACAGACAGACACAAAGACACTCATAGACACTCATAGACACTGACAGACAGACTCACAGACACTCATAGACACTTACAGACAGACTCAAAGACACTCACAGACTCATAGACAGACACAAAGACAGACAGACTCACAGACTCATAGACTGACTCACAGACAGACACAAAGACAATCACAGACTCACAGACAGACTCACAGACAGAGACACTCACAGACTGACTCACAGACAGACTGACAGACACTCATAGACAGACTCACAGACACTCATACACAGACTCACAGACAGACAGACACACACTCACAGACAGACTCACAGACAGGTTCACAAACACTCATAGACAGACTCACAGACACTCATAGACAGACAGACACACACACACTCACAGACAGACTCACAGACAGACTCACAAACACTCAGACAGACTCACAGAGATTCACAGACAGACTCAGAGACACAGACAGACTCACGGACAGACACAAAGACACTCACAGACAGACTAAAGGACAGACTCACAGACACTCATAGACAGACTCAACGACACTCACAGACTCATAGACAGACTCACAGACACTCACAGACAGACTCAATGACACTCACAGACTCATAGACAGACAAAGACAGACAGACTCACAGACTCATAGACTGACTCACAGACAGACACAAAGACACTCACAGACTCACAGACACTCATAGACACTCACAGACTCATAGACTGACTCACAGACACTCACAGACAGACTCATAGACAGACTCACAGACACTCATAGACACTTACAGACAGACTCACAGACACTCATAGACACTCACAGACAGACTCAAAGACACTCACAGACAGACTCACAGACAGTCATAGACACTCACAGACACTCATAGACACTTACAGACAGACTCAGAGACAGACTCAGAGACACTTACAGACAGACTCACGGACAGACACAAAGACACTCACAGACAGAGTCAAAGACAGACTCACAGACACTCATAGACAGACTCACAGACACTCACAGACTCACAGACACTCACAGACAGACTCAAAGACACTCACAGACTCATAGACAGACACACAGACAGACAGACTCATAGCCACTCACAGGCAGACTCACAGACACTCAGACACTTACAGACAGACTCACAGACATTCATAGACACTTACAGACAGACTCACAGACAGACTCACAGACTGACTCACAGACTGACTCACAGACAGACTCACAGACACTCATAGACAGACTCACAGACAGACTCATAGACAGACAGACACACAGACTCACAGACAGACTCATAGACAGACAGACACACACACTCACAGACAGACTCACAGACAGACTCACAAACACTCATAGACAGACTCACAGACACTCATAGACAGACTCACAGACACTCACAGATACTCACGGACAGACACAAAGACACTCACAGACAGACTCAAAGACAGACTCACAGACACTCATAGACAGACTCACAGACACTAACAGACACTCACAGACAGACTCAAAGACACTCACAGACTCATAGACAGACACAAAGACAGACAGACTCATAGACACTCACAGACAGACTCATAGACAGACTCACAGACACTCATAGACACAGACAGACTCACAGACATTCATAGACACTTACAGACAGACTCACAGACACTCATAGACAGACTCACAGACACTCACAGACTCACAGACACTCACAGACAGACTCAAAGACACTCACAGACTCATAGACAGACACAAAGACAGACTCATAGACACTCACAGACAGACTCACAGACACTCATAGACACTTACAGACAGACTCATAGACAGACTCACAGACACTCATAGACAGACTCACAGACAGTCATAGACACTCACAGACACTCATAGACACTTACAGACAGACTCAGAGACAGACTCAGAGACACTTACAGACAGACTCACGGACAGACACAAAGACACTCACAGACAGAGTCAAAGACAGACTCACAGACACTCATAGACAGACTCACAGACACTCACAGACTCACAGACACTCACAGACTCATAGACAGACACACAGACAGACAGACTCATAGCCACTCACAGGCAGACTCACAGACACTCAGACACTTACAGACAGACTCACAGACATTCATAGACACTTACAGACAGACTCACAGACTGACTCACAGACTGACTCACAGACAGACTCACAGACACTCATAGACAGACTCACAGACAGACTCATAGACAGACAGACACACACACTCACAGACAGACTCACAGACAGACTCACAAACACTCATAGACAGACTCACAGACACTCATAGACAGACTCACAGACACTCACAGACACTCACGGACAGACACAAAGACACTCACAGACAGACTCAAAGACAGACTCACAGACACTCATAGACAGACTCACAGACACTAACAGACACTCACAGACAGACTCAAAGACACTCACAGACTCATAGACAGACACAAAGACAGACAGACTCATAGACACTCACAGACAGACTCATAGACAGACTCACAGACACTCATAGACACAGACAGACTCACAGACATTCATAGACACTTACAGACAGACTCATAGACACTCACAGACAGACTCACAGACACTCATAGACAGACTCACAGACACTCACAGACTCACAGACACTCACAGACAGACTCAAAGACACTCACAGACTCATAGACAGACACAAAGACAGACTCATAGACACTCACAGACAGACTCACAGACACTCATAGACATTTACAGACAGACTCATAGACAGACTCACAGACACTCATAGACCCAGACAGACTCACAGACATTCATAGACAGACTCACAGACAGACTCATAGACACTCACAGACAGACTCATAGACACTCATAGACAGTCACAGACAGACTCACAGACACTCATAGACACTTACAGACAGACTCACAAACACTCAGAGACACTCACAGACAGACTCACAGACACTCAGACTCTTACAGACAGACTCAAAGACACTCACAGACTCATAGACAGACACAAAGACAGACAGACTCACAGACTCATAGACTGACTCACAGACACTCATAGACACTCATAGACACTCATAGACACTTACAGACAGACTCATAGACAGACTCATAGACACAGACAGACTCATAGACAGACTCACAGACACTCATAGACACTTACAGACAGACTCATAGACACTTACAGACAGACTCATAGACAGACTCACAGACAGACTCAGAGACACTCACAGACAGGCTCACAGACAGACTCACAGACACTCACAGACAGGCTCACAGACAGACTCATAGACACTCACAGACAGACTCACACACAGACTCACAGACACTATAATGTCAAAAGTCTTTGTGTAACTTCACACACATGAACTGGAGTGACATTCCAGTTAGGGCAGGGCAATATGGCCAAAAATATTTATCACGATATATATTTGAAAATTTGCGACAACGATATAACTGACGATATAATTGACGCAAAACAAAATACTTTACAACTCCACAACTTTATTAGTTCAAAAAAGACCCATCAGTGTGCTTTCACTTAAACAAACAGCTGTTTTTTATGTGCAAATGCAAATTCCTTGCTGACAGTTTAACCAAAAGGCATTTCCAGTGGAAACTGGCCGACATATCCTCAGCATAACCATGTATAATATCCACAAAACTTAAGAGGTTACACACACAATACGGTAATATTATGTTGAAGCACAGAACGTGTTACTCCGCCAGACTCTTGACTATGGTAGCCATAATGCTCCGACAATCCATCAAGCGGTGCGGCTTCGTAGCTTAGCAAAGTCGTACTAAAATATTTTTTGACAGATTTTTGAGCGCAGTGTACCACATAAAATCGTTTTGCGGTCAGTAAGCACAACCAAAATTCATAAATAAGATGCACCGGAATATAGGGCGCACTGTCGATTTTTCAGAAAATCAAAGGATTGATTGACTGTGCCTTATTTTCCAAAAAACACGGTAATAACAACAGCCCACTTGCATGCGCTACCAAAAATAGTGGTTTGTTGGGTATCTGACGGACGAAAGCCAAACCAGTTCCACACCACTGAAGTTGCACAATTTTTACAAACCAATTCTGGTTCATCCGTTTCATTCAATGATCTGCTTTTGCCCTTCTCATTCTCCGTCGCCGACATGCTTTTTCCGCCATGTGCGTATGAAAACAAAGGCACTGCGCATGCGCGTTTTACCCATATTCTATCGTGATATTTCATTTTCTTATCGTTGCCCAACATTATACCGGTATTACCGTGAACGGTATGATATGGCCCAGCCCTAATTCCTTTGTTAATCTCTTGGGTTTAATGGCTGTAATTCATCCCAAAGGTGTTCTAATCAGGTCAGGACTCTGTGCCAGCCAGTCGAGGTCTTTCACACCAAAGTTTCTCATCCATCTTTTGTTTTTTTGTTTTTTTATAACTTCATGGACGCTCACATGCCGCCGGTGGATCCACTGAGGAACATACACAGTTAACTGTGTACACATAGCTGTTATACCTTTTCCCACCCATCGTTTAAGTGTTCTAGCTCAAAGGTCTAAGTTCTTTTCCCAGTTTTAATTGCTTTACAACTGAGTACCATTCATCTAGAGACAATATTGGTATTTGATTTTAATCTTTGTTTTTATTTTTATAGCCTGTGTCTCTGTGATATTTCTTTAGATTGGGTATTTCAATGCAGACATTGTAATCTTTCCACTGAGGAACGTCCATTTACACTGAGTAAAAGAGTTGTCTTTTACTCAGTGTGATTTTTTTTTAAATTTTTTTATGTTGCTCTTAGTTTGATCTGTTGTTGTATATTTTTCACATGTTCGTACAGGATATTGTATTGTATTTGTTTTAAATGTTATATACTTATGTGATACATGTATTTTGACTTTTGTTGCCTCTCTTGGAAATTAGATTTTTAATCTCGGTGAGATTTTTTACCTGGATAAATAAAGGACTAATTATAATAATAGTGATAATAAAAAATGCTCTAAAACCTCACAAACCTTTAAAGCCAAAAAGGTTGTTATAAGAAAAGACCCCTGTATGTATTTTCTGAAGATAAAACTGTGCATTAGGATAATGATTAAGATGCTGAAATCAGCTTCCTCCCTGCTGTGTCGTGGCCAGGTCCGAGCCGTATGTTAACAGCCTGATGAAGTTGCATGTTCGGACACCTTACAGCTGCCACGAGCTGTTTGGCTTCGACATCATGCTGGACGAGAATCTCAAACCCTGGATTCTGGAAGTGAACATATCGCCTAGGTAACTAACCCCTGCGCACACATTAAATTAACACATTTCTTTTAAAAAACGTTACCTTTAACTCCATCTGTAACTCTGATCCAGCCTTCACTCCAACACGGGGCTGGATGTTTCCATAAAGGGTCAGATGATCAAAGATCTCCTGAACTTGGCTGGCTTTCGTATTCCTTCAAGAGAAGATGTGGTTACCCCCTGCAGCAGTGCATCCAGCTCCACCAGCAGGTAAAAATAAGACACTACCCATCTGGGTTTTTAGCTGCAGCCTCAGAAATGACCTCGTCATGAACGTGTGTGCACTTGTTTGTTTGTAGTTTGTGTGCAGGGAGTGGAGAGAGGACCAAAGTGGATCTGTCTGCTGATGAGAAGGTCAAAAGAGCCTTTTATCTGACACAGGGTGACGCTAACCGGGTAAACACACACACACACATGCACACACAGAAGGGAAGTAAAACACTAATGATATATAGTGTTTGCTGACTGAGATGATTAAACAGTTTTACACACTGACTTTATTAGACTGAAGTTTAACAGTAAACATAAGTGCATACAGCTACATGTTAAGGTTTTTTGGTTATTATTCATTACTTGGTTGTTTGTGGTGGAAACAGAGTCAAGCACTGGTTTCATTATTAGCAATAAAACAAAGAAGCAGTTATGACCTTGTGAATTTCATTCTCTCTATCAGGACTTAATGCCAACAGTGTTGGATGTTTTGACTCCAGAGGAAATCCGGGTTCTGGCAGAGAGTGAAGATGAGCTGAACCGTCGAGGAGAGTTTGAGCGTGTTTTCCCATCACCATCATCATCTCGCTACCTTCACTTCTTTGAGTGTCCAAGATACCTCAACATCCTACTGGATCAGTGGGAGCAGAAGTACTGGAACAACAGGGTGAAATGTATGTGCACAGCTGTTTTGAAATCAGAACATAAAGGTCACCTGACTGATATTATTTGTTTAGGTTTTGCAGTTCAGGATAACTGTAGCTTTGTCAAAACACTGTCAGATTCTGTAGTTTTCTCTGATCCCCCATTTGCAACAGGATTGATATGTTTAGCTGCATGTTCTCCCTAAGAGAACATGCTGGCTGTCTGAGTGGTGTCCAAAAATGATGCAGGTATTATAGATATTTGGGAGAAAACCCCACCCCTCTAGAGACTGTGTCTACTCCCAGACCATTAAAGAAACAACCATAAATCAGTAAACTATTTCAGCATAAAACATCCCAAAGATAGAACAATCCGCTATCCACATCTGCATCAAAGAGTAAATCAGTGAAATGTGGACTATTAAACATCAGGTCATGAGTTAATAATTGATGAACCTTACAGAAACCTGGTAATAGCAGGATGATTATGTTGGTTTAAATGAATCTATATCCCACAGTAGATGTCTTTCTGAAAGTGCTGTAACTAAGTTTAAGGATATAATTCACCCACTGTTGTCATCTTCAATGCCCTGTACCAACATAGAGCAGAAAGAGCTTTAGTGAAGGTTACAAATGATCTTCTGACAGTGGACTCATCTCTGTGCTTGTCCTGCTAGACTTAAACACGCAAATCAGTCCATGCATGATTGCATTGCTCCGCCCATCAAATAGTCTGCACATGCGTGAATATATCGCCTATCGTTGGTTATTGGACTGATGATTGTCGGTTGGAAAATTTTTACATATCACCCAACCCTAGTGTGTATGGTGGTAAAAACCATTCTGGCAAAATAAACTAATAATAACATCAAATAAACATATAGAAAAAGTATTGCAGCTCATGCGACTCATGATTGTTATCTGTTATTTCTGATTCATTTATTTTAAGCTGTGGTTACTCCAGTGAGCTAGGGGGCACTAACGTTGTTCATCTTCTGCTGGTCCATGTGCAACTTCACTGTTACATGTATTCAGCTGGGTTGCTGTGACTTTGGCGTGTGGCCACAGAGACAGAGGGAAGGGAAAACAGTGAAACTGCAGCTCAGGTTTGCTTTGTCTTATGTGCAGGTATCAGCCTACTGAGACCACTCTGCCAGCAAGGAGTCCATCTGGGAACCAGTGACCCTGCTCACATGGTGAGAAACTGCAGAACATTTAAAGGAAAAAATAAAACTAGAAGCGAAACTGGCTCCTTTAAAATGCTGAAATTAGTCTGTCTTTGTAGTGGTGTAAGTACAGCTCCAGGTTTGAACACAACAGACAGGACGTGGTTAGCCCTTCCAGAGCCAGGTATAGGGTTTATTCCAGTAACACACCTATCACATGGAAGTTAGAGTAATAAAGGATGTGGATTTATTGCACACTGATCTCTAAGTGAACTCTGCTGCCCTCTCCTGTGTTGTCCTTCAGGGTGGTGGTCAGCCATCAGCTCTGGTCACAACATAACGGCAGTACCGACGAGGATCACCAGCAGTGCCTGGATCACCAGCAGTGCCTCAGCCCGGCCTCACCCACAGCCTGCTGCCCCAGCAGTTGGCCTAACTCTGAGGATCTGATTTCCTAACCCAGAACACACAGAAAGCTCAGGGTCTGTTTAGTCCCATCCCCTAACCAGTGCTGTCATTTAGCCCTCACCAATCACCAGAAACAGCAAACAAACTCTGTAGGAGGGAGTGGATTTTTAGAGTTTAACCCCCTATTTTGTCTTGTTTTAAACTAAAAATTAGTAATACATCATTTGTTAAGCGTCCCAAAGGTGAGGTGATGAGTAATGGCACAGCACTGTGATTCTTGTGTCTTTAAATCTGACTGTTGGTTTTTAAAAAGACATTTTGAGCCTTGAACATGTATGTGGGACTGGGAGCTGTTTGTGTGTCACTGCTAACTTTTGGGGTTTCTCTGGGTGAAGGTGTTACTGGGTGTTTGACAGAATCTTGTTCTCATGATAGTGACTTACAGGGTCTTGCTTGATGATCAAATATTTACTAAATGGCCTATGATGTGCAAATTGGTGGTATTAAAATTTGAGCAGTTTAAAACAGACTGTCCTTTACACATAGTATTTCATGCAGGCTGCCAAGTGCAAGTAAAGCACCAGAATCTAGGTAATAGGTAATAGCTTCTTTGAACACAGTGCATCTCCATATACTTTGTGTTTCTATGAGTTACACTTGCATTGCTCTCTGTTAGACTCTTTGTTCCCCCAAACACGGCGAGTGCAATGTTAGACTGAGCCATAGAGCCACAATAAACACATAAATGGAGTAAACTGGATAGAGCTGAGTTGTTGTTGGTAGGCCAGTTCCTCACTTTCAGGAAAAAAAGCTGCTGATGTTGTTTTAAGGTGATTTTGATTCAAGAATAAACTACTAAAAATGTTTTGGTACATCTTCTGTTAAAACTGAAAAATATCACAAGCAATGCTATTGTAACAGTGTTGTAGCTGCCAGATGTGTTTGTTACTACTGCATAATTCTTTTCAGTTCTCTTAGTCATAGCAGGAACCTTAAAGGAGACGTGTTTGATTCTTGAACTGTACTTGGGAGACATCCTCTGCTCTTTGGCAGATGACCAAATAGACGCTGCCGTGTGTCTTTGCTGCCTCGGGAGATCCAAACGAACAAAGAGCCCCACAGCCAGACGGTTAATGCTTTTTACTATGTGATAAACCGGACACTAAGACGGTCAACAGAGTTTAGGGTGGCCTTGGGTCTAATGTCGGCTCAGGTTTCTTCTTGGCCACTTCTTGTGTGTAGATGCCACCTCACCCATCACCATGGCAACCACTTCTTATCCTCCTCAGACCTGCATAAAGGCAGAGCTGGGGTGCATTTAAGGACAGGTTTGTGACAGAGGCCCCGTTCCTGCGTCTGTTAGTATCACAGTAACAGTTCCAGTCCTTCTCCACAGTACACTGTGTGCAGTAAAAACAAAACACAAATATGTGATGCTAATTATGACAAATGGATACATACAGATAAAATGAATCCCAACTAAACGTAGCATTTAAAGCAGTTTAAAGCCTGGAGTTTTGGCTCACAGGGAGCACTATACAGCATTATTTGAAACCGCAATATGAATGTCTGACAGACACAGAATGAACTGACTGGTTCTTATATAGTGCTTTTCTACTCTGCTTGAGCACTCAAAGCACTTTTACACCTACATTCATGCAAATACTTGTTTCTATTCCTAAGGGCTTTCTGACAAGACTGACACTCTGGACACATCAGGAGCAACTTGTGGTTCGGTATGTTGTCCAAGGATACTTTGGTGTGCAGACTGGAACATCGAACCATCAACCTTCCAGATTAGTACACGACGTGCTCTAAATCCTGAGCACGGCGACTCCACATGACAATAACAACAAATCTGAAAGAAAAGTCAAAACGTTTGGGATATTTCTTTGCCCCAACCAGGCATTGTGTAAAATAGGTCATTACAGGTACGAGGTATGCATTTTGGTTTTTCCCTTCTTTTTTTTTTTGTCACTTACTCTGATTTGATGAATATTAAATTAAAGAGAGTTGGGCTGCTTTTAAATGGTATCTCCTTTTTCACTTTTTTTTCACTTTTCACTCAGCAGATCTAACAAACAAATATTTTCTGGTGTTAGTTTAAGAAAAAAATTTCCACGAGATGGAAATTAAGGTGGACATAATTTTGGTAGTTTGGAACTAGCAGTTTTGTGGTGCTAGTCTTTCATTGGTGGAAATGAGTGAGACCAATTCTAGATTGGGCACCTCCATTAGTGGGGGTGAAAAAAAAACGTAGTTTTAGATATGAATTTAGCAGATTTACTGTACCTTGGTCCAGTCACTATACAGTGGCTCAAAGAAGGTTCCTGTGAGTACTATGGGAGCCATAATCTGGAAGAAGAAAGAACATAATTTCACCATAAACCGGCCATGACCAGATGCTCCCCACAAGATTTCAGACAGAGGAGTGAAAATTGTCAGAAGAGTTGTCCAAGTGCCGAGGACCAAAACTACAAAAGGACCTGGAATCATCAGGTGCAATAGTTTCAAAGAAAAAAAAACAATAAGTAATGCACACCATGGCCTGTATGCACGCTCACCATGCAAGACTCCATTCCTGAAGAAAAAGTATGTTGAACGTTAAAAGTTTGCTAAATGAAAAGGGACGCCTGTGAAATACTGGGAGAATATAGCCTGAGACCAAAAATGTGTCTGAACTGAAGACAAAGTCAAATATTGTACCGCTTCACCATAAGTGTCAGCAGCTTTGCTCATGAGACGTGGTTTGCACAAAACCCCGTACGTTTGTATTCAATTCACTTTGAGTGAAAATCGGGCAAGCAGGGCCGAAGGGGCAAGCAAAGAGTGAAAATGCATGGTTCAGATTTCAGATTTTGCAGCTCAGAACTGAGCGAACAGCCTAAAACCACTTTAAAATCTCCAATCCACTGTAGAGTTAAAAAATGGTAAGAAAATTTGTGTTACTGCCAAATAAACCTGAACCGTAACCTAAATTAATATCTTAGGATTTCACATCTGTAAAGGTTAATAAGGACACCTGACGTTTGTGGTTTATCATTATTTTAACACAAAGTAACAAAATTTCAGCTTCATGGAACTTGTTCCTGTAGCACCAGAACAGTTTAATGGAGAATTATGAGGACAGATTTTCCAAGCTCTGGTAACCAACATGTTGATATGGATAACTGATCTATAATATTTTAGTTAATGATTAACATACCCCAAATCATGTTTCTTCACAGCACATAAGACCAAAAAGTAAGTGCGATGTTCATCATGTTGACAGCAGTGACCTTTGAACCGTGGTTATGTGAACATTTTCCATCATTAGCACAGAGGGGAATTTCCCTGACCTCACGGTGACCTTTCCCACCAGGTAATCCCGGCTGGTTTATGGAGGATAATGGATGCACTGTCGCGTGGTTTTCTCCAGTCCTAAGTGCCAACCATCTATAGAGGAGATGTTTGGTCTTGGGAAGGGGGGTGTTACGGCCCTTGGCCGGCTGTGTACTTTTGTTGTGCTCTGTCTTCAAGTCTCTGCAGGTCCCTGATTGGAGAAGCTGACGGCAGCTGATTGGTCCCTGATCATGTGGCTCTTTTCAAAATCGCTCACCAGCAGTTGTCCCGGGGTAGCCACTGACAGCAGCAGCAGACCTGACCCTGGCTTCCAAAACCTGTGACATTTGTGTTTGAGATTCTCGTGACTTACCGAGCTTTGTATGTAGTGTGTACATCAGTTTTCACTTGTAAATAGCACATTGTAAATAGCACTGAAACAGAACGGGTGAGCTTCCTTATTATTTTTCCTTGTACTGTTTTCTTCTGTTTATCTCAGTTAGGGAGTTAGGTGTAGCGTTTGTCTTTCATTTGGTTTTTGTTTCACATAGGGTTTTAGACAACACCTCCTCTCTTGACTTAGTCTGTTTTGTTTGTTATTTTGGCCTTTGTTCACCCCGGAGCTTCATTTTCAGTGTAGAAAAATAAACCACCGTTCACTAAGAAATTGGTTTTTCTGTGTATGGTTTTGGGACCCAGGGCGGGGTCACTTCCTTTTTTAACTCTTATGTTACATTCCTGTACCCCTAGACTGGGGCGTAACATAAAGTGGGGGCTCATCCGCTCTTTTCTTTTGCCGTTCTTTTTGCTCATTGTGTTTTGTAGGTTGTCTACAGTTTTTGGTTGGCAGTTTTCTTGTAGTGTTGGGGGTAAACTAGCCACAATTACTTTTGACGTGGATGATTTTGTGCAACGACCCACCATGGATAAGTTGGATCGATGCACAAAGTCAGATTTGTTGTTGGTGACAAATTTGTTTAATGTTAGTATACCTTTGAATGCTAAAAAGGCAGAAATTAAGCAGTGTCTGACAGCATAGCTGTTGGATAAAGGGGTAATTGCAAAGTCGAAACCTCGGCTGGTTGATGCGACTGGAGGTTTGGTGGTGGATGTGGGAGCAGAAGCTGCTGCAACCATCCCACAAGCTCCTTTTTTAACTCTTATGTTACGTTCCTGTACCCCTAGACTGGGGCGTAACAGAAGACGCTGGTGGAGCTAATCTGTCCTGACATGGTCGGTCAGATCACAGACCACAGACTGTCTCACAGGTCCGACCAAGGATTTGCAACGACAACGCTCTTCATAAGTGTTCACACATGTTGCACTGCTGGATACAATAGTGCTGCTCTTGCAGTACGTTTTTGTTGTTATACCCATCAGGGCTTGATCACAACAGCATTCATATATATCGTGTAGAAAAAGATATTTTGTTGTCTTACTATACTGTAACAAATGGCAACATTGCATACATTGCTAATTTACATGTTAGCACTTCCACAATATAAAATCACTCTTTTCTGCCTGATGTTGCCACGCTGACACAGGCGCATTCTTACATGCATTATATGAAGCATGTTGTTCTAGACGTCACCTTGGACTGTCGGAACAATAACACAATGAACAATATGAACATTGATGATATCAAAGTTTTCTGGAGAACAAACAATAATGAACACATATGTGAGTTGCTGCTTGTTGTTTGTTCTGAGTGCAGACTAATACAGAAAGATTTTCAGAGGCTGCAGATTCTTACAGGTCAAGTTAAAACTTTATTTTAATAATGGAGACGTTTCATGTCCAGATCTCTGCAGATGATAACACTTGAGGCTGCTGCTAATTGTAAATTAGCTTTTGATGACTGCTGAGTGTGTGAGAGAAAAAAAGATTACCATTGTAAATGTATTGATTTCACAATAAAGGTCCTTCCTCAAATACCCTAGAACGGGTCCAACTATGAACAGTTACATGGTGGTGACAGCATGTCGCTGTACTGACTCGTGTTAAGTAGCTAGAACAGTGGAAACATGAGCGTATCACAAAAATACAGTCAGGGGCGTAACAGGCATGTTTATGGATGGACTTTGATGATCTATGTTAAACAAAGCTGGTGAGTGTCTCTAAAATGAGCGAGGGGCTTTCATAGCCCTGTCCAGTCATAAGGACATCAAAACTTACCCAGAAATATGATTTTAGCTTTGCTCAAACACTGTGGAAGCTGCCATCATGTTTGGAGGTCAAAGGGCACTGCATATCATCTCAATATACCATACTAACAATAAAGGCTTGGCTCTCAACAGAGGCGGTCGCATCTTCCTCCCTCCCTCCCTCCCTCCCTCCCTTTTATTTCCTGCTTGGCTTCTTTTGTCCTTGTCTCGTCTTGTCTAATTCTCAGCGATTCTCTCCGTCTTGTTCTCTAAAATCAAGAAATTATGGATTTGATCAGCTGGTCTCTTAACGCAACTGACATGCTCTTCTCAATGAGAAGCCCGGGCTCGGGTGAGCCTGAATGTCCTGCGGGGACGTTTGCTGCTGGATACACGATGGACGGCTGGGGAAAGTGGTGGGTCTTGTGCCTGGCAACACTGTCGATGGAGGACGTTGAAGACATCTACCTATTTGGAACCATTATAACGGGGTTCTTGCTAATTGGAGCTGGCATGGCCCTGGCTTATCGACGACTAATGAAAGTGGTTACAGTGCTCAAAATCCCATAAGACTGGCCGGCATGACTGATGCAGTGGGTAGAGCAATGAGTACTCAGACTGCGCTTACTGAACGCAACATGGATAAAATCATGGAGAAGCTTGCAACTCTGCAACAGGAAATCGATAGACGTGGGACCAGTGATGGACATTAGATCAACTGCGGAATTAGAATGCAGTTTTTTTCGGCCTAAACCAAACCCAAACAACCCCTATCTTCACACAGCCTCCCCTCGCCAGCTGGAAGCTCCAGGGCCAAAGCTGGAACAACAAATCCTCCCAGATTACAAGACGGTGTATGACTCTCTGCCCTACCCTCCTACTTCCTCAAGGTCACCTGCGTCGGCTGGGGGACTGTTGACTTTTGCTTAAAGCTAGGTGAAAGGGCACTCTCTCTCAAGTTGGATATAGGACACACACGCACACATACACATGTACTCCGACAGATATACAATAACCTCCCCAAACGCCTTCAAACTTCCACCCGATGCAGTCAGGCAGGTCTGTGTACAGGGCCAGGGTCCGGCTGCAGGACCAGATGGCTCTACATCGCCTCTCTCCCAAACCCCATGTGTTTTTTATGTTGTAAGGTGTGAAGAGTCATGTGCTTCATTGTGCTGAAGGTTTTGTTCTGTTCTGCTCTCCTCTCAGTAGCTCAGTCTGGGTGGAGTTCTTTTTTCCCTCCTGTCCCCTCATGTATTGTGTATTTAATTGTTTTTCTTACCATCCTACCTCGCTCCGACCTGTCTTACCCAACGTCATCTTTGTGCATGTATGTATGGTTGGAAGGGGTCCTATTTCACTGCATGTACGTGTAACATTGCTTGTGACAAATAAACGGCTCAATCAATCAATCAGTCAATGCTTGTGGGCTGTCTTTCAGCATATGGGACTGTCATGCTTCATGTAACTCAAGAAAAGATGAATAGAAAAATGTACTGAGACATTCTTAATAAAAAAAATCCAGGATTCCAGGATCAAACATATACATGTATATATTATATTTCCACTCTCTCCGTTGGGCGGTCTTTATCCTTCAGGCCTCTCTACCAGAGGCCTGTTCAGTATCTTTGCTGTTCCTCGGACCGCGCTCTTCTACAGGGGAACAGTAACCATTTGCTCCAGCTGTGGAGAGTCTGCAAGAACTACTGCACTGCAAGTGTAGGCAAGTGGGAGTGGGAGTGTCTTTTTATTTGCTGCGTAAACGAACTAATAATGAAAAAACAAGGAAAACTCCATAAATATGAATAATAATCTGTGTTACTGTTACTGGCACTGATCTGCAATGATGATTTTTATATTATATATATTTGTATTTTTTTCGAATAATTTTTTTGACGCCTTATATTTCATTCGTTTCACTGCTCTAACAAGTCATAGCACTCCAATGCAAAACAAAATTCTTTTAAATGATCAAAGTCCTTTGTATTTTTCTAAGTGGTTTATGAGAATGGATTATGCGACCACCCAATGAAACTATTTGAGTATTTCTGGGTTGTTGCGAGTTTTGACCCACTCTAGATTGACTCTATTCAAACATGAATCACCAACGGTGGGATTCTGGGCTGCCATTTCTTAAACAACAGCATTGTAGTTTTTCAACAAAAAAAAAGGCTCATCTCATCTCATTTAACCAAAAAGTGGTTAAGTTTCGCATCTCTCCACAGATGTGTTCTGATGTTCACCTTTATTCACTTTTTGCAGACATAGATTTTACAAATTTGCTGTTTTTTAGTTTAATCACATTGTGTTTGTTCTTCCGTCCAATCACTGCAGCTTCTGTGCATTTTCAGGGCGTTGACAACTTTTCTTTGCAACTGTAACACAGACACCCAGCTGTGATACTCTGACAACATTTTAAAAGGACTCTGTAAATAGCTGTAAACTATTAATATCTGAGGTCTCCTGTAACCAGCAGCACAGCCTGTTTGGACACCTGCAGTTATTATTAGCACGACGTTGTACAAGCTGGCTGTGAATCTGAATTAGAATGTAAACTGGATTCAGAGAATGATCTACATGTTTGAGCTGTACTTAACACCTCCTGAGAAGAAGTGTTGAATCTGTGTGCGTTAGCCAACAGTTTCTTCATTTTTAGTCAACAAACTGCAGAGTTTATTTTGTTATGTTTTGTTGGAAATTAAGAGAGAACACATGGTTTCAGGTTTCAAAGGGGTTTTTGGCAAATTTTAAATCGCTTCTTTAAAAATGTTGATTATGTGTTTAGTGATGTTAGAGGCTGCATGTAAACTGACTACGGTGCAAAGTAGGAGATGGTCTACTAGATTTATAAATAGTTACTGGCCCAGTAAACCTTGAATGTCTCCCACAGTAGTACCAGCAAAGTCTTAAAGCTGTACTGAGCACTTCTTTTTTTCTGTAACACAGAAATATAAAGTTCAGCTATCCTGGGAGAAATTAAATGCACCTCATTAAAAGCCCTACATCAAAGTTGGTTATTAAAAATGTAAGCTACAATATGAACATTTCCACATTTAAAATCAAAGTAATATTAGCTAAAAAATGTTGTGGTTCAGCTCATCTTGACTTGGAGGAGAAGAATCAACCTCTGGGATTTACTTACCTGGATGATTGAGCATACATCAAGACAAATATTAGCTAATATTACTAGCAGCTGTTTCACAAAAATTAGAAACATTACAAAACTAAAAGTAATGTAAAATCCTTTAACAGAAGAAATTACACTTTGGGCAGAGCAGTTAGGTCTACTGTTGAAGCATGTCTAATGATCTGCTAGTTAATCTTAAAAACACACAAACTCAATGAAAAACTTGAAATTGAAGCTAATGGATGTGCTGAAGTGCCGCTGGTTGCTACCGTAGCTGGATGTTGTCATTGCTGTATCATCCACTGTTCTCGAGTCTGCACTCAAGAGCCAGTATAAATGTTGGCACTTTGGCTGCTCTCATGGAGACAGAGGTGACCATACTTGGAGGAAAGGGTGGATTACTGGATATACAGACATCTCATACATGCTACAAATGTTAATAAGGCAATACCCCCCCATCTCCACCCACTCTTCCTCTGTCCCTCTAAATGCCACTCTCACACTTCAGTCCAGATTTAGACTTCAGTCTTTCCCAGACATTCTGTCCCAGCTGTCTCAAGCTTCACGGAGCAATTTGTCTCCCTCTTTCAGTTTGTCCAGTTTCCCGTCCTTCTCACCATGCCTGGAGTCTTTCAACACCTCTTTATCTGACTTGGTAGCAAAGTCTCACAGGTCCTCCAGGTAGACAGTCCGTCAGAGTGCTGCTGTCTGTCATTTTGATGCCCAGGGTTTTGCGGGTCAGTGTGATTCTACAGGTGCAGACATCTTATTGCTGTTGTTTGCAGGCTATGGAATCTCTGGCAGAGGTAAGACACTGTCCTAACACTCCACCTTGCACCTCTGTGTGCTGCTGTTTGTTGTACGTGACTTTGAAAAGTTGCTAAGGAAAAACACTGGAACTACTTTTACATTACCTCAGATTACACATAGATAATGAACTGGACTGGGTTAAAAATACCACTGCAGTCTACAGGAAGGGTCAGAGTTGTCACCTGAGGTCTTTTAACATCTGTCAGACAATACTCAGGATTTTCTATGAGTCTGTTGTGGCCAGTGCCATCCTCTATGCTGCTGCATGCTGGGGCAGCAGGTTGAGGGCCGCAGATGCCGACAGACTCAATAAACTGATCACAAAGCCAGTAATGTTGTGGGGATGGAGCTGGACTCCCTTAAGGTGGTGTCTGAGAGGCAGATGTTAAGGATAAGGTGATAAGGACAATGCTGGACAACACCTCCCACCCACTCCATGATGTGCTGGCCAGTCACAGGAGCGCCTTCACTGACATACTGAGATTACCCATAATGCACCACTGAACGACACAGGAAATCATTCCTGCCTGTGACTGTCTCTCTGCACAACTCCTCCATCTAATGGACAGTACACTGTACAATAGTTATACCCACATCCTTTACAGTGAAAATAACAAATAACAGAGTTTACAGTTTGAAGTTTGGAGTCAAATGCCAAACATATATATTTAACCTCTGTAGTATTCTGGATATTTGTATAGTCATTTGTATATATTAGAGCTATTTCTTATATTTTTTTTTAACTTTGTAATGTACTGTATTATTTAATTAGTTCAGATTGTTACTGTTCTTACTGTCTTGAAGCAACTGTAACCACACAGTTTCCTTAGGGATTAATAATGTATTCTGATTCTGATAATTACTTTATAAAATAATGCGCAACCTTGTTTACACAATTAAATTCCAGGTGTAATCTGAACAGCAGTAGAAAGTCAGGGACAGACTCTTAACTGAAATAGTGATGACTTGAGGCTTTAGGGTTAATCAATGAATTTATAAATATACACAATATGGTTAAAGCTAATGTTACAGGTACCAGGTTGCAGCACATATATATGTCCTGAAAACGGAAAAGAAATCAGACGGGGAGATGTGGATTGTGTTTGCTGAATTCTCAATAATATTTATTCTGCTGCATACTTGATCCACTGTTTCTGGTTACTTTACAAGTATTGAAACTGCACAGTTGCTATTTTCAAATATTGCTACACAGTGGTAAAATTGCCCTGTTGCCCTGGTCCTTTTTTTGTATTTTAGTATCTTTAATGTCTTACTAAATGTCTCACTGTTTTTGGAATTGGGATTGTAGATGCAGCAGTCCCAGCTACCAGTAAAATCAAGGAAAGAAGGAGCACGAGCAAATCAAAACTTACCAGGGGCCAAAGAAATAACCAGAGTAGATGTAAAAGGTGGTCCAAACATCACATCTCTGTCCAGAAGACTGCAGATACTGTCAGCATCCTCAAACTCTGAAAACACTGTTAGACCCAAGCTTGAAGAACATATAATCTTTTTTTTGTGGAAAACATTATGATGCCCTTATTAAAAAACAAACAATAAAAACCCCTCATATAAATACCCAACATTAAACCAACATTTTTAACAGTAGTGTATATTATATTTCTTATTTGTCGGTGGCTTTACATAAGCAACACCTGCTCTTCTCCACAGGTCCAGACTGACACATTCATTTACATGAACTTCATGAAGAGTCACTCCTGCTACGATGCCATCCCAACCAGCTCCAAACTGGTCATCTTTGACACAACACTGCAGGTCTAATGTTCACAACACATCCTTTTATTTTGCCAGTAAAACAAGCCACAGTTGCAACACATGCTCATTGTTTCAATGACTGGGTGTTTGTTTGGCAGGTGAAGAAGGCTTTCTTTGCTCTGGTGGCTAATGGTGTGAGGGCAGCGCCGCTGTGGGACAGCAAGCTTCAGTGTTTTGTAGGTGAGTCATACATCATCTGTCTGTAGCACTGAGCGTCTTGTGCGTGAGTAATATGAATCTTGATTGAAACTTGAGCTCCCCTCATACAACCTTCGGTGGTTTATTAATTCTTTATAATCCAAGCTGCTCTGCGAATGCTTTCCCAGCTTGCATCTTACATTCTGCCACTGTGTGTTAGATGATGTCTGGGGTACCTGTGCAAAATCTGCAACTTGAGTGCTGTTGGCTGTGGTAGGCTCCCCCCTTTATGAATATGGTGCTTAGGACCTGTTTCCGTGTGCAGGAGGTGGCTGATGGTCACTCCACTCCTAACTCTATATCAATACCTATTATTAGTGATGAGCTGGCTTAAGGGGTTGAAGCCCATGCAGAGCACCAGTAAAATAAATGATTGCTCAGAACATGAGGGAGAGAGAATTCAATTCAATTCAATTTTATTAATATAGCGCCAAATCACAACAAAAGTCGCCTCAAGGCGCTTTATATTGTACAGTAGATAGCACAATAATAAATACAAGTAACTAAAGTCATAAAACCTTGCCATCGGATTGAACAAGGTCTGCATCAGGGAAACCAAGAAATGCTAATAACAAGTGGACGACTGCAACAAGCCATACAAGGACTAAAAACAGGGAACTGATTCAATGGAATTATTTTTCTGTTATACGTTGCATGGGAAAAAACATCAATAAATAATTTCATTTCACAGGCACAGATGCTACTCACCCAT
Source organism: Oreochromis niloticus (assembly GCF_001858045.2). Classification (NCBI taxonomy): domain Eukaryota; kingdom Metazoa; phylum Chordata; class Actinopteri; order Cichliformes; family Cichlidae; genus Oreochromis; species Oreochromis niloticus. The sequence goes on along the minus strand of NC_031987.2, from coordinate 36,016,218 downwards.
TTAAATTGCTCAGGCATACATTCAAGATTCTGCAGGGGTAGAGCTTAGCAGCGCACAAAGAAACCATTGCACACGCTGCTACAGTGTCACACTCCTGCAGGTAGCTGTTTGTGCTCACAGTGAAATCCTGCTGGCTTGAGTCAACTGTCTTTGGACTGGTTTCTTCAGCATAATCCAGTGACAGGTGTCAGGGTTTCCACAGCTACACAGTAAACAATGACTGTTGATAATAATTTGGCAAACTTTATTTAACAAATTGTATTGAGTGGCATTGAATACATGCACCTGTGAAATGAAATAATTTGCTTGGATTATGTTTTCATGATTATGACAGAAAACTAATTTCATAATTGAATGCTACTATGCCAGTTCACCCAGGTGCAGATTATATGCAAAGCATCTAGGAACTATGGATATATAATACATATCTTTAAAAGTGTCCAGTTTCTAGCCACAGAACCAGCCTCCATGATCATTTTATCAGTTGGTGTCACCAGCTCAGATGCTGCTCCTCTAGAAGACCATCACAAGGTACACTGTGTTGGCCACAAATGGGTGATTAAAGCTATCCAGCATTTTAGGATTTAAGGATCAGAGCTTTCCAAGAAAATAGAACCTGCTCACCTGCGTCTTCTATAAAGCCTCTGTACTGGTCTTCCCATTCAGCCCGTTGTTGATGTGGTCACTGTGGTGCCTGTATATCCCTACTACATCTACATCCTATTCCATAAGAGACACAGGTTATGTAGCTTTTCCCTGCTATTATATGTGTGTAAGACCAGAGAGACCATCTCACTGTCTTATATCTAGTCACACAGTCAGTCATCCATGAGATGGTGGATGTGCTTACTGACATTTCCTGTAGCATCAGCATCAGGTGGATGGTATTAAATTCACTTGAAATCAAAGGTCATCCTCACTCTGCAGCCATTACTATCTAGATATGAGTAAGCTTTTGGAAGCATGTAGTAGATCCAAGACTAGTCTTCCAGTACCTTGATTACATGAGAAATGAGGTCAACTGGTCAATAGTTATTAAGCTCTGATGGTGTTGATTTCTTCAGTATTGGAAGTAGAAAAGTAAAAGTAAAGTAGACAGCATTTCATGCTTACTTGTACTAAATAAGAAACTTTCAGAGTAGTGTCAGTTAGCATCAAAACTGACTTCTAATGAATCCATGTTCAATACGTCCAATGTCACTCAGGTTAAACATGATCTATCTATATGTTTCTGTCCAGGTATGCTGACCATCACTGACTTCATTAACATACTACATCGATACTATAAGTCTCCTCTGGTGAGCTGAGTTTCTGAGTGCTATAAGATTATTGTACATATTTAGCTGCTTTGTGTTTTGTTAAATGCATTCACCCAGTGCTATCAAATCATATTATAATACAAAAAAGCATACTGATTTAAAAAAAGTAAAAATCATCCATCATGTCGGATGTTGCCATAAACATTGGATCTGAAATGTTTGGTTTCTCTGCAGGTTCAGATATATGAGCTTGAGGATCACAAGATAGAGACATGGAGAGGTCTGTTCAACAATACTGCCAGCAAGCATGAAAGAATAAGAATTTAGAACACCTTTCCAAAAAAGTTATGACATTCAACACAATGTAAATAAAAACAGAATGCTGTGGTTTATAAATATTTTAAATATGTTTTTTTAATGAAACAATGTTTTCTTGTTTGTTTGGAAATGTGCCTATTTTACTGTTTATCACTGCTTCCACAAAAAAAGACACTAAACTTGTATTTAGAGGTCATCTATGCATATTAGAGATTCAGACTGCACATTATTGATTGATCCTCAACAGTATGTACAGCTCTTGGAGCAACATACTCGTGTTGCCATCCAGATGATGTTTTTCTTTTTTCCTCCCCCTTAGATGTTCTTGCCTATTTTAACAAGACAATAACCTCATTACAGCATAGCACTGAAGTAAGAGTTTGGGTGCTCCTGCCAGGATGTAGACTGGACTGGCAAGCTCCCACACACGCTCAAATATCCTCAAGAGGATACCTGCTGGTCCGGTGTTCTGTGAACAGGACAAAACTGCATTGTTCTTCCTGGATCTGAAGTTTGACTAATGGATGAACTCTCCTTTCAAACGCCCTGGCATAGACCTTCCAGGGATGCTGGATATGATATGACTGTACACCAACCAACGTCATTGGCAAAGTATGCCGCTGGTGACCCCTGACTTGAACATGTTACTGGCTGAGGATGACGCTGGCTCCGCTCTGGACACATCAGCGGCCGCCAGCCCTCCACCTCCTGCTGCAGCTGCGTTTGCAGTGGCGCTTAAGCTGCCGGACTTTTAGCTCCACGATCCCCTGTTGTGGTTTGTGCATGTGGAGACTCAGTTCGCCCTTCGCGGCATCTCGGCTGACGACACGAAGTATCACCATGTGGTGGCCTCACTTGACCCGCTAGCCACCCATTGTGCGATGACCCTCCTCCGGGCCCCACCCGCCCAAGGGAAATACGCCGCCCTTAAACAGCTGCTTCTTCGGCACTACACCCTCTCTGACGTGGAGTGAGCCAAAAAGCTTCTCTCCCTCTCAGGCCTGGGTGGCGGTACGACTAGAAGAACATGCTGTCCTTGCTCAGACCGGATGACGGGCAAACGCCCACCTCTTCCTCCTACAACTGCCAGCTGCCGTGAGCCCCTGGTATGGGCTAATTTAGTGAGCTCCGGGGATGCTTTTCAGCGTTTGTTTTTGGAGTTCCTGTCGCTGACTGTCCCTAATTGATCTAACACAGTGACAAAGCACGGGGTTGAGCATTATATTCCTATGGTCGTGCCCCCGGTGTTCGAGTGCACGCTGCCTCGACCCCAGCGAAACTCTCCGTCGCTCAGGAGTTTGCGGCCATGGAGGTCTATGCCTTGGCATTGTACAGAGCTTGGATAGTGCCTGGTGGCTCTCCGCTACACATGGTGCCCAAATCAGATGGTCAGTGGGGGCCATGCGGAGATTTTTGCGGGGTGCTTACTGGGGTCAGCGGGGGAGCTGGCCCCAGGGAGGGGCCACTTGCCCCTCCCTTTCTTCCCTCCCCATCCTCAGCTGCCTCCCTCTTCCCGCTCCACCACACCCACACACACACAGGGCTTGGGGTGCAGGTGTGTCACCAGGGTGCAGGGGAGGCACTCCCCCTCTCTGCCTCAATTTTATCCCACAACTTAGACATTCACATTACTCATACTCTCATAACACATACATATAGGGCCTTGGGGGTGGGCACATTATACAGCATCCAGAGGACAGTCTGTGTATTCAAACCCACCTCTGGCGCTGGTGCCCTATCCTCAATTTTAAATGCATATAGACACTGAGGGTTTTCGGGAGGAGCCGTGCTGCTCTCTGGCAAGAAGCACCATGCCCTCCTGTGTTTTAATGCACTTTAGAACAGCACACAGCAACACTACATATAAGCGGGCGGAGGGAGGTTTGGGGTCTTCACTCACCCCTGTTCTGTTAACCGTCGGGGCTGGGGGGCTGGGAGGAGGTGCTGGCCGTCAGATTGGGGTCTGGGATGCGGGGCTTCCCTGCTACTGCAGATAAGGAGGCGGTTTGCTTTCCTCCACCCCAGAGAGAAGGGTTACATCTCCTGGGTCCGGGTACGGTTTGCCCCTCTGGGGCAGGGGTACCCGGACCTGGGATATAGAGTATGTTTGGGGAGTGTGAATGTGTCTATATGTCAGGTTGGGTCTTAGACTCCAAGGTATGGAGGCCTATCTCCCCTCACCACACTCCCTGCCAGTGGCTGATGCCCTCAGATGTTGGTGTGTTGGTGGTTCTTGGTGTCTGGGGCTGGGCGCTCATGTATGTACCGGCTCACTCCCGGTGGCCGATTGGCAGGGCCTGGCGCCTGTCCCCTTCCGGGGGTGGGGTGCCCTCAGACCTCTGGCCTCTGGGCCTGAGGCCCGGTCCTCTCTGGCACAGCTGGCTGCCAGCAGAGCCCGCGGGCATGTTACTGCAACCCCCTCTGGCCTCTGCTCCGTGGCTGCTGGGTGACCTCTCGTTTGGGGCTCTCCTCAGCTCTTCCCAGGAGGGTGGCACGGTTACCCCCGGTGGTCCTCCTTGGGTCCTCGTATTCTGGGGCTTCTGGATGTCTGGGGCCTGGATCTCCTCCATACCTGCTTCATGCCCTGGGGGACGGGGCTATGGCTCCCCACACTCCCTAGCAGATCGTTACATGGAGAAACCTTTTGAATACAAGTGTGCCAATCCACACAGGTGTGCACACGGGTGTTCACAGACACAAGCTACACCTTTCTTGGCTGCTACCTCAAAGCACATTGTGCCCTGTAGATCTTGCGTGCTGCACAATAACATGTAATATTTAGTATCTACTGTTATCTACTGTTAGCTAGTTTATTGTGATGGTGTTGTATTTATTATGTTGCTCTGTTTTGTTTGTTTTCTCGTCTGTTTTTTCTTATCCCCATACAGGTGATCCAGGTGTTTTGTTTGTTTTTCTTTCTTTTTTGTTCTTTTTTTTCTCTCTTCCCCCCTTTCTCACCATCTCTTCTACCCTCTATTTTTCTTTCTCTCCCTGTCTTTCTTTCATTTTTTCTCCCTGTCCTATCCCCCAGTCATGTCTGTCCCGTCTGTAACAACCGAAAAATCAAATAATCAAATAAATACATAATTATAATAAAGGTCAATCAAATGGACCAATATGGCAAGGCCATGATGATCCAATTGGTAAAGTAAATCCGCTTGGCATCTTTCTTGGCCTTCAGACAACAATTCTGATGGCTAAAGATCCAAACGGGACAGGCAAAAAATAGCAATAAAAAAAAAGCATTGCAGTTCTTGGGGATGGTCAATTTTTACAACCGCTTTCTCCCCAGAGCTGGTCACCTGCTGCAGCCACTCTATGCTGCATTGCAACGTAAAACCGCTAAAGACGCTCCCGGAACGAATCCAGGCATTTTCCGAGGCTAAGTCTGCACTGGCTAACGCCGCCCTGGTGGCCCACTCGTTTGCGTCGGCGGAGATCGCGTTGACCACGGATGCATCGGACATGGCAGGGAGCGCCGTGTTAGACAGCGGATCTCTGGTGTCTGGCAACCGCTCGCCTTTTTCAGTTGTATGCTCAAGGACAGCGAGCAGTGTTTTTGATAGGGAGTTGCTGGCCCTACACCTCGCGATGCGGCATTTTCTTTTTTTTCTCGAGGGTCATAGCTTTACGGCGTACGTTGATCACAAACCCTTGACGTTTGCAATGTCTAAGGTGTCTGACTTGTGGAGCACTTGTGCACACTTGTGGCGGCCATTTCCGAGTTTATGACAGACATTTAGCACATGGCTGGTAAGTCCAATCACATCGCTGACTGTCTGTCCTGCGCACTGGTTTCTCCCGTAAATGACTTGCTAATCACTACATTCTGTTTTTATTCACATTTGTGACAGCATCCCAACATTTTTGGAAATGGGATTCTAATTCTTTTAAACCAACTATTCCCAAAACTTGCACTGTGGCCCACTGGTGGAATCTGAAGGTAGTGTGTAAGAGCAGTGAGAAGTTATTTACAATAATTAGTTGCATTAAAAAACTGAAAACGCAAAGAAGCAAACACTTGATCTTCGGCTTGTGTAAAGATCAAGTTTTCTGATCAAAGGTTTGGCTGCACCACAAATGATGTTCATAGGCTTCAATGGTCTTTAGTTTGGGAATGGCTGTTTTTTAAACATTTAAATTAGCTTTAGGCTATGTTTCCAAGTAGTTTCTGGTTTTTTTTCTATTTGCAGAAATCTATCTCCAGTATTCATTTAACAGACTAATCAGCATTACACCAGAGTCCAGGTAAGGCCAGCCCTAAAACTGATTAATTTAATTTAGTCATAATATAGTTACACTTTATCATTTTAAAGGCTACAGGTTATTACAATTAAATTACACCAGATTTAAAAATACAATTTAAAATAAAGTACAAAATATCAACATTCATGGAATTTTGTAGCTACTGACTTCCGACCAGTGTTCATTGTTAGAGCTAACTAATCTGAGCTGTGGTCTGCTTGTTAAAAGAGCTTAAATGGGCTGTTAGAAAACCATATAAAATAATAAGAAGTGATGTAAGAAATTTACCATGGATAGCCTGTTTATTTTGAAATTCTTAAAATCCTAATTACAAATTGTGTTTGTCTTTTCAGTTTGTTTGATGCCATCTACTCCCTGTTAAAGAATAAGATCCACCGCCTGCCAGTTATTGACCCAGCATCAGGAAACGTCCTCCACATCCTCACTCACAAACGCATACTCAAGTTTCTCCACATTTTTGTAAGGAGACGCTTCTTGTGCAGCACACTGTTAACTTAATCCCATCATTTAATTCCAGTTAAGAGACCTGACTCAAAGAAAAGAAATCTTTATTCTCCTGTATGTTGGTATTTGAAAGGCTTCCTTTTCATAATCTTCTTTTCCCAAATCAATTGTAAATTTGAGGGGCTACAGGTGCCCAGAAATACATCAGATGTGGTTAAAAAAAATCATGGTAAATTACTCTAGACCACTGGTGTGCCTTAATACCTTGATAATTTTTATGAGTTTTCCTAAACAGCATTACTCTTGAGATGCAGTGATTTCTCATGCCACATAGTAGACAGAGGTAGAAATACGTAGCTCCTTTGTGTAACATATGATACAAATCGCAGCCTGGATACATCTGCATGCCCTCAATATGCTCACAAGATGGCCAGTCATCACTGCTTGAAGATGTAATTTCTACTTTTCCATTTTAACCCTTGTATGGTGTTCGTATTTTTGTTACTCAGCCAGTGTTCATGGGTCTGGTGGACCCGCTAGAGTTTTGGCTTTCCAATTAACACTATCAAACAATTTTATGTTAAATTACTCAACAGATGTTTACTTTATCCCAATTACGAGCCATGTGAACAGCAAACATGGTTAATTTTCTCCTTTTACCTTTGTTCGATAACATTTATGAATTAATGTGCTTCTCATTTTTTGTCAATAAAATGTTATAAAAAAAAATAAAATCAGTTCTAATCAAGTGTACATATCCTTATACCATATTTTGCAGGTTTTGATGGTATATACTGCCTAAAGGGGCAACGGCCTCTAAATGGCATGGGTCTCACAGACCCGAACACCATACAAGGGTTAATTGATGCATTATATTATTTCATGATATTGAAACATTATATATTAAGAATAATAATGGTGAAATGCACAATCTCGAAATCACTATATGTTATCTTTTATTATGTCTTTTCCCTTAGGGGTCTATGATTCCCAGACCCAGGTTTCTTCAAAGGCAAATCCGTGAAGTGCCGATTGGTACCTTTAAACATATTGCAACAATTCAGGAGTCGGCTTCTGTCTACGATGCTCTGAGCATTTTTGTGGAGAGAAGAGTGTCAGCTCTGCCTGTGGTCAATGAGCGAGGTAGTTTGATATCATGCTAACTTCCATCATGCTGACATCATGCTAATTTATCCATCCATCCATCCATCCATCCATCCATCCATCCATCCATCCATCTTCTTCCACCTATCTGGGGCTGGGTTGTAGGGCAGCAGCCTAAGCAGAGAAGCCCAGACCTCCCTCTCCCCAGCCACCTCCTCCATCTTTTCTGGGGGAACACCAAGGCCAACACCACGTTGATCGACCGGTAAATTGAGAGCTTCGCTTTTATACTCAGCGTTCTCTTCACAACGACGGACTGGTACAGCGTCCGCATCACTGCAGCCTCAACACCAATCCGTCTGTCGATCTCTCACTCCCTTCTTCCATTACTCATGAACAAGACCCCGAGATACTTAAACCTTTCCCTGCCCTGAAGTGGGAACTCCACCCTTTTCCGGCTGAGGACTATGGCCTCACACTTGGAGGTGCTGATTCTCATTCACACCACTTCACACTCAGCTGCAAACCGTTCCAGTGCGAGCTGAAGGCCATCGCCCAATGAAGCCAACAGAACCACATCATCTGCGAAAGCAGAGATGAGATTCTGAGACCACTCAAGTGAAAGCCTTTATAAAAATTACGAACAGAATCGGTGACAAAGGGGAGCCCTGGCGGAGCCCATCACCCACCGGTAACGAGTGGGTGATGGGACAGCTGTATAAGGATCAAACGGCCCGTAGTAATGGGCCAGACAACCCATACTCCCGAAGCACCTCTGCACACTCTGAGGGACAGGGCTGAATGCCTTCTCCAGGTCCACAAAACACATGTAGACTGGTTGGGCAAACTTCCATGCGCCCTCAAATATCCTTGAGGGGATAAAAAGCTGGTCCAGTGTTCCAAGACCAGGACGAAAACTGCATTGTTCCTCCTGTATCCGAGGTTCTATTAACAGACGAACTCCCCTTTCCAGCACCCTGGCATAGACTTTCCCAGGGAGGCTAAGGAGTGTGATCCTCCTATAGTTGGAACACACCCTCCAGTCTCCCTTCTTAAAAATGGGAACCACCACCCCAGTCTGCCAATCCAGAGGTACCGCCCCTGATCTCCCCGAAACATTGTAGAGGCGTGTCAACCAAGACAGCCTAACAACATCTAAAGTTTTCAGGAAATCAGGGCGAACCTCATGCACCCCAGGAGTTGTTTAGCTGCCTCAATGACCTTGCCCCCGAAGATAGGCAAGTTGTCCCCCTCATCCGTATCAGTCTCTGCTTCCTCCACGGAAAATGTGCCAGTGGGATTAAGGAGATCCTCAAAGTACTCCTTCCACCACCGGACAATGTTCTCAGTTGGAGTCAGCTCCACCCGCACTATACATAGTGCAAGTAGAGCACTGCTTTCCCCTCCTGAGTTGCTTGACAGTTTGCCAAAATCTCTTCGAGGCGGGCTGAAAGTCTTTTTCTATGGCTTCTCCGAACTCCTCCCACACTTGAGTTTTTGCTTCAGCCACTGCCCGAGCCATGTTCCTCTTGGCTTGTTGGTATCTATTAGCTGCCTCCAAAGTCCTACAGGCTAACCAAGCCTGATAGGACTCCTTCAGCCTTTGGTTCAGGGGTTGTGACCACCTTGTGGCTGCAGCTCAGTGCAGTTCAGGCAATGGAGGTCCATGTTCAGGCAATGGAGGTCCTGAACATGGTCCATTCGGTGTTCCCAGTCTCCCTTGGAATATTGTTGAAGCTCTGCGGGAGGTATGCGTTGAAGATCTTGTAAGACCGGGGCCTCTGCCAGGCATTCCCAGCGCATCCTCACTATACGTTTTGGTTCGCCAGGTCTGTCCAGCATCCTCCCCCACTACCTGATCCAACTCACCACCAGCCCCTCTCTTTACCCAAGTGTCTAGAACATATGGCGGCAGGTTTGGTAATACAATTATTGATTGATTATCAACCTGTGGCCTAGGTCGTCCTGGTGCTACATGCACTTACGGACATTCTTATGTTCGAGCATGGTGTTCTTTATGGACAAACTGTGGTTGGCACAGAAGTGCAAGAACAAAACACCCTCCAGGTCTCACTGTTGCGCACATGAGCGTTGAAATCTCACAGTACGACAACTGAGTCAGGAGGTTGAGCACCCTCCAGTGCACTGCCCAGGGACTCCAAGTAGGTTGGGTGCTCTGAATTGTCATGCTAAGTTAATGTTTTTATTCAACTGGAAAATTTGAAGATTGCATGACCATGAGTCATCAGCAGGTAATCACATGCAACTAACTGAATTTTGTAATATATGAAAAAGCATGATACGTTTACATATTTAATTCTTCACCACTGATTATCGCTCATGGTAGTCTTTATTCTCTTACCAGCATCATGTAAAGCTTTCAGTCCTTGGTCTTGTCATAATACATATTAGTAAACAAGATAAGCTTTTTTTGCTATTTGACAATTAAAGGTCTCAAACAGGTTGCTGGAAAAACACTCAGAGCTAGAGATACAGTTAGGGTTACATTTTAGTAACATGTTAATCAAGAAGAGGAAAACTCATTACCCTTCAAGGCCTTCTGCTATAACATTTTTGTGCATATGCTATATAGGTGAAAATTCCATACAAAGCAGCAGAGGTGAACCTAGCCCTGGCACTAGCCCTAATCAGAGATCTAGTGGATGCAAAGAGGTTAAGAATAAAATTCTACCAATTGATTTTTGACAATAGTGACAACAGTTTGTAAAGCTGTTATCAAGGCAAACAATAGCCATATGAAACCTAAAACTTTCATATTATGAAGAGTCATGATATGAAGGTTTTTGGTTTGTTTGCTACATAATTTAATTTAACAAAATATTTTATTGTTCTTCTTCAGTTTTCTTTCATACTTTGGAAATTGGTAAAAAAAAAAAAAAAACCCAAAACTTACCCCATGTCTTTTCTGTGTATGTCCTCTGTAGGTAAAGTGGTGGCGCTATACTCCAGATTTGATGTTATTGTAAGTTGCTGGGTTTTTTCCCCATGTATTATGTATGCTAAATAGGACCCACATGTGTTACACTGTATATCTTTACATACAATTTCTAATTAAAATACCATAAATTTATTAAAGACAAAATAGAAACACAGTTCAGAAACCAAAGAGTTAAATACATTATATATAAGCAGTTAATCCAGAAATGTTATTGTCTTATGAAAGTAAAATCAGTAGCTGCTGAAAACATTAAGTATTGGTATATTTCTTTCTGTCCCTAAGAACCTTGCAGCCCAGAAAAACTATAACAACTTAAATATGACAATGCGGGAAGCCATTGCATCCAGATTCTGCTGTGTTGAGGGGGTCCTTAAGTGCTACCCTCATGAAACACTGGAGACCATCATCAATCGCATTGCACAGGCTGAGGTAATATAGTGCAGCCTGCAGTGCTGCAAAAATAATGCTTGTACACAAACTGCTGGGATACTGTTGGTGGCATTATGAGTCAGAAGTGAGAGCTCTTGACTGTGTAATCAAAGTTAGTCCAAGCTACCATTAGGTTCAGGTAGATTAGGTAGATGCACAAACTTAAAACTACAGCTTTGATATCTAATATGTTGGGGTGTACTGATGTATCCAGCAGAGTGGAGCTGAAAAATGTTATCTTTTGTTTTACCAGGTGCATCGGTTGGTGTTGGTTGACAGTGATGATGTGGTGAGAGGGATTGTGTCTTTATCTGACCTTCTCCAAGCCCTCATTCTCTCTCCTGCAGGTATTGATGCACTGTACTCCTAAGTCCAACCCTTACTCTCCTTTGACGAGCCACCCATCCACCTATTTGCCTTGAAATCCTTAAAAGTTTCCTGCTCCTTCTGGTGTTCTATTCCTAAGATTTTCCCTCTTCTGAAGGCAATGGAGATTTTTTCTTTCTGGCATCAGTGTTCTAACCCTGCTATAGTCTTCCTTCATAATATCTCCTCCTAATTCTTTCAATTCAATTAAATTCAATTTAATTTTATTTACACAGCGCCAAATCACAACAACAGTTGCCTCAAGGCGCTTTATTGTAAGGTAGACCCTACAATAATAGATACAGAAAAAACCCAACAATCAAATGACCCGCTATGAGCAAGCACTTTGGCGACAGTGGGAAGGAAAAACTCCCTTTTAACAGGAAGAAACCTCTGGCAGGACTAGGCTTCAGCAGAAGCAGACTTTTCAGTTTTCCTTTTCTGACTCCTCTTAAGAATAATTGTTATTCACATAACTGTCTCATTGGGAACTACTTCCTTCAAGAACAGTCTATTCTAAAAGAGTTACATGATTTGAATGGTCTCCTTAAATCTTTTGCTTCAGCTATTAAATATGGGCAATTTCTGTATCTGTGCCAATTTGTTGTCATTTCACCAAACAGTCAAGCAAATCTTCTGAACTCTCTTCACTTCTTAACTCTTCTTCAAACTCTTAGTTTGACAAATCTGACATTAATACTCCACATCTTTCCCCAATGCTGCTCTTTCCTTGGTTCAACCAGGAGCTTCACTGTGTAATTCTTCCTCTGAACCTACTATGCCATCAGCACTTCTTAACCCACAGTTAGGAAGCCTAAACTTAGCACATGTGAGCACACGCTGTTGTGATTCTTCTGTTAATTTATCCAAAGTTAAACATTTTTTTAAAGGAGTTTGGACCTGTTACAATTAAGATGTAATTCAGATCTGCTTTGTATTGTTTCCATGAACAATGCAAAAGAATGTGCTGTCTAAGGCTACAGTATCAGTCAGAAGCTTGCATCTTGTCAGTCTTAGTTTTACTGGATCTCAGTGCAGCATTTGATACAGTTGACCACAACATATTACTCAAACGACTGGAGAACTGGGCAGGTCTTTCAGGAACTGTACTAAACTGGTTCAAAACATACTTAGAAAACAGGAAATACTTTGTATCAATAGGTAACTTCACATCTGAGCAGACAAGTATCACATGTGGAGTTCCCCAAGGTTCCATCTTGCATCTCAGCTGCATTTGAATAAAGCACCAAATCCACACTTAAGTTTAAATTTCAAAACCTACTTTTTAACTACTGATTTTATCTACTGTTCTGATTTTATCTACTGTTTTGATATTTGATTTTATATACTGTTTTGTTTGTTTGTTTGTTTGTTTGCTTGCTTGTTTTAATCAAATTTAAATCATGCTTTTTATTTGTTTTTGTTTTTAATGTCTCTGTAAAGCACTTTGAATCACCTTGTTGTTGAATTGTGCTATATAAATAAACTTGCCTTGCCTATTAATTTTATGAGGATTTCCTAATTTTTCTACTGTTTCCAAGAACGCCTTAAATACTGTTGGAAAAGTTTCAGGCTACTAATAATGTTTCATACTTTTTTATTAATTATATAATTTCATATGTCCTATTTCATATTTCTGATGTCTTTAGTTTTGTTGTACACTGTTGAAAATAATAAGAAAATAAATAAAAATTCTTAAATCAGTAACTGTGCCTGAACCTTTAACTGGTGCTGAAGTTACATAGGGCTTACCGGTACTTGTTGGTTCTGGGGCACATGGCTTGATGTTTTGGAATGATTATTTTTGGTCACCACTTCCATGTTAGGGCTCTGCCAGGTACCAAGTGGTTCTTGGGTACTTGGGAGTCTCTGAACCCCGATTTTGACTCTCAGCAGATTGGCATCTGCAGGGTCAGTTCAATTCAATTTAATTCAATTTTATTTATACAGCGCCAAATCACAACAACGGTCACCTCAAGGCGCTTTATATTGTAAGGTAGACCCTACAATAATACATAGAGAAAAAAAAAACATGAATCAAATGACCCCCCATGAGCAAGCACTTTGGCGACAGTGGGAAGGAAAAATTCCCTTTTAACAGGAAGAAACCTCCGGCAGAACCAGGCTCAGGGAGGGGCGGGGCCATCTACTGCGACCAGTTGGGGTGAGAGAAGGAAGACAGGATAAAGACATGCTGTGGAAGAGAGACAGAGATTAATAACAAGTACGATTTAATGCAGAGAGGTCTATTAACACACAGTGAGTGAAAAAGGTGACTGAAAAGGAAAACTCAATGCATCATTGGAGTCCCCCAGCAGCCTATGCCTATTGCTGTCATGAACTGTAGTTCTAACACGCATGCTGGACCCAAAAGCAAACAGAATACACTGAAATGGACACAAAGCAAACTTATTTTTTAACTAAAGGTGACCCGGAATAACCAAAGGGAACACGCTGCTTTAGCGCTGAACAGAAGAGACCGGGGAATAAACAACACGGGGACGTCGTGATTGGGACTGTGGGAGGCTGCAACAGAAAGGGGAGAGAGTTACTGGAGAGCAGGGAGATAACGGCATACAACAGGGGTAGAGCAATTTATCTTATGATCGGGGCCAGACCGTGGAAACTGGAGGGAGGGGTGAGTGCATGTGGGAGAGGATTCCAGGGAGATGGAGAGGATGATAGGTGGTTTCTCTGAAATCTGGGTGGGCAGGAGGACAGGCAGGTGAAGGCACGAACACGCCGGACAATAATCTGAGCACAAAGTGACAGCATTAACACAGTTCATAAAATCCAGGAATTCCATATCAAGCTTCATGAGGAGCCAAGTTACCACTGAATGGCGACTGACGGACTGGTGTGGAGCAGCCGATCGTGCGGGGTTAATTCGTCCTCCTGATGATCGCCTGGAATGGGGGGTGGAACCAGCTTCCAGCTTGGATTCAGGAAACAGACACTATCTCTACTTTTAAGATTAGGCTTCAAACTTTCCTTTTTGCTAAAGCATATAGTTAGGGCTGGACCAGGTGACCCTGAATCCTCCCTTAGTTATGCTGCAGTAGGTGTAGGCTGCTGGGGGATTCCCATGATGCATTGAGTTTTTCCTTTCAGTCACCTTTCTCACTCACTATGTGTTAATATACCTCTCTGCATTGAATCATATCTGTTATTAATCTCTGTCTCTCTTCCACAGCATGTCTTTATCCTGTTTTCCTTCTTCCACCCCAATCGGTCGCAGCAGATGGCCCCGCCCCTCCCTGAGCCTGGTTCTGCCGGAGGTTTCTTCCTGTTAAAAGGGAGTTTTTCCTTCCCACTGTCGCCAAAGTGCTTGCTCATAGGGGGTCATATGATTGTTGGGTTTTTCTCTATATCTATTATTGTGCGATCAACTGTGCAATATAAAGCGCCTTGAGGAGACTGTTGTTGTCATTTGGCGCTGTATAAATGAAATTGAATTGAATTGAATTGAATTGGATGCAGGTGATGGAGATGGAGATGACAGCCCCACCCGACGGTGTGGCCACCTGGGCAACCCAAACGCTCCTCAGACGCCGAGCCACGGACCATGACAATTGCAGCATAACTAAGGGAGGATTCAGGGTCACCTGGTCCAGCCCTAACTATATGCTTTAGCAAAGAGGAAAGTTTTAAACCTAATCTTAAAATTAGAGATAGTGTCTGTCTCCCGAATCCAAACTGGAAGCTTGGTCCATAGAAGAGGGGCCTCAAAACTGAAGGCTCTCCCTCCCATTCTACTTTTAAATACTCTAGGAATAATCACTCCTTCGGGTGGTGCTGTCACTTGGTGTTCGCTCTCTCTGCAGTAGAGTATCTCTTCCTCTTCCTGTTCCAACACACAGTGGTGTTTTGAGTAGCTTATCTGCATAGCAATTTAATTAAAAACTTTTAGATAACTTCTGTTTTCATAGTATAATCTTCACGTGCTTCATCTGAAGCACACTCTCTGTGTACTCACTACCTAATTTATAGCCAAAGTATTCACTTACTGTGTCTTTGCTGTTTCGCTAGCTTAGCTTAGCTCGTAGCCGACTCGTTAGCACCATGGCTACTTCACCTGTCCCTCCTGCACTTTCCTGCTCATTGTGTCAGATGTTTAGTTACTCCTCGGCCTCCTTTAGCAGTAATGGTACTTGTAACTAGGGATGGGTATCGTTTAGGTTTTATCCGATACCGGTGCCAAACCGGTACTTTTAAAACGGTGCCGGTGCTTAAACGGTGCTCAAACCGGTGCTTAAAGAATGGAGAACACAAAATTGGTCCAAAAACCTCTCATGTTCAGCTGTTTTTTTTGTAAAAAGATAACAATGTTAGCCTTTTCTGCAGCTATAGGGCATATATGGTCTCACTCTTGGCTGGAAGCAGTGCTTAATCAATGGAAAAAACACAAACTTTGTCCAAAAACCTCTCATGTTTAACTGTTTTCCACTTTTTCTTTGGTCATTTTAGCCTTTTTGGCCAGGGTGACGGGAGTATCTGCCATCAAACAAGAAGACAGCCGCATGTAACTACGACGGTGTTTGCTAGTTCACCTTACATGCATTAATGTAATAATGTGGTTAGCCTACTCAACGTTACACACGAACAACATGAAGCTACTCACGCAGAGGAGAACGGCTGCTGCTGCCATCATTATCCGTCATCATTTCTGCTACGCTGACAGGGCTAGGGGCCAGGACTCTACTCTTCGGGTTCTTGGGGGATGTCGCTAACAGGCACCACACCCACAGTAGATGTACACGGTGTGAGGTCTCGCAGCAAGCTATCAAACACGGCGCATTTCTCGGCTTTAAAAAAAAACACTATGCGTTGCCAGGTGTTTCATCAGATTTGAGGTTGTCAAAAGAGAATATTGTATAATGTGATCAGCTATATGAAATGTATCTTTTTATTTTATCATTAAGCACATGTCTATGTGACTTTTCACCTAATAACTTTTGACATGAACTCTTCTGTGATAAACAACTTACAGCTTCCTCTTTCGGTTTTGGAACATACAGACTTAGAAAAGGGGAACCTCAGCTCTGAGTTCTGAGAATAACTCTGTTATCTTTGTACACACACACACACACACGCACACACACACAGAAAAGTATAAATAAAAAATGCAGATAGAGATGAGGCGCAGATCCTGCGTTTCATGGCTGCCCTCGCGAGTTAAAGAAAATCTGCAGTGTTTTGTGTTTTCTAACTCAGGAGTCTTAGCTGAAGAGAGAAAGGCAGGGTGATTTAAAGAAATCCCCTGTCAGAGGTGTTACCTCCTTTGACAGTATCACAGTATCAGCTTAAAGCACTTGTTGCAGGCTGCTGAGTTTGCATCTTTTGCTGTGAAGTACAGCCAGACTTTTGATCGCTTCGCCTTGGGCATTTTTAATCTGTAGCTCTGCTCTAAAAGAACGTACGTACCTGGCCCCGCCTACTATCCTCGGAAACGTAAAATGATTGGCTAGAATTGGCTCAGGGGAAAAAAAACACCGAAATAAAGCACCGAAATGTGCGCTGCTTTTCGGTCTGGTTACTACCGTTTATGTCAGAACCGGTGCCATCATGGCACCGGACACTGGTACCCATCCCTACTTGTAACAAATGTAGCATATTTGCAGCTCTGGAGGCCAGGATTACTGAACTGGAGACTCGGCTTCGCACCCTTCATTCACCCGTAGCTAGCCAGGCCCCTATAGGCGATGCAGCCGAAGATAGTGTAGCCCCCGCTAGCTGTTCCCCGGCAGACCCCAAGCAGCTGGGGAAACAGGGCGGCTGGATGACGGTGAGGAGGAAGCACCTTAAACAGTCTTAAACAGAAGCCCCAGGTACACCACTAACCTGTTCATGTGTCTAACCGTTTTTCCCCACTCGGCGACACACCCGCCAGAGATCAAACTCTGGTAATTGGCGATTCTGTTCTCAGACATGTGAAGCTACAGACACCAGCAACCATAGTCAATTATCTTCCAGGGGCCAGAGCAGGCGACATTGAGGGAAATCTAAAACTGCTGGCTCAGGGTAAACGTGAAATTCAGGGTCAGCTGCCCGTTGCCTCTGGGACTTCCATCTTTTGGCTGTCTGTGCCCCATCTTGGGCCTTCCTCCTTTTCCTGATGGGCACACAGATACCGCAGAGATGTGTGGCCTTGAGTCTTTGGTACTCTTGGGGGCTGTGAATGGCCTGCTTTGGAGGCATTATTGCGGCTTCCCACACTCATTTTCAAATACATTTAGCGACAAAGACACATACACACTCACACTCACACTTACTCTCTGACACTCACACGCACACACCCACACACTAAAAAAGATTGTTGATTTACGTACCTGTGCATTTTTGAACTTTTGTGTTCCAGGTGCTAGAACTTTTTTTTTTTAGTAACTAAAATAACATAAAAGAAATGAAGTAATGAACAGATAAAAGCAACACCTGAACAAGAGGAGCCCATAGAGAATTTAATTTCAATTTCAGTTTCAGATTTATTTACAGAGCGCCAAATCACAACAACAGTCGCCTCAAGCCGCTTTATATTGTAAGGTAGACCCTACAATAGTACATACAGAGAAAAAACAACCCAACAGTCATATGACCCCCTATGAGCAAGCACTTTGGCGACAGTGGGAAGGAAGAACTCCATTTTAACAGGAAGAAACCTCCGACAGAACCAGGCTCAGGGAGGGGCGGGGCCATCTCCTACGACTGACTGGGGTGAGGGAAGGAAGACAGGATAAAGACATGCCGTGGAAGAACTGATCTTGGAAAAGCCAAATGTGTTTGGCACAACAGTGCATTCACATCATAATTCAGACTGGAAAAGCTGCCAAACAGGACAAGATTATAGAAGGGAAAAAAAGATATCTATAATCTGCTTGTGGCAGGCAAAACTAATTAGACACGAGTTTAGGAAGACAAACACCTGCAATTCACAATGAACGTCAGAAAATATAAAGCAGCAAAATGTAATACCTCACTGAAGATCACTGTGATAAAACTGCTATGAGGCTTACGTAAATGCAAGGGCATGAAAACATACAGTGCCTCGTCCAATAATTTTAAACTGGCAGAAGTTTGGCACTTTCAAGACTCTTCATGTCAGCCAACAATGTTATAGATTGTGACTGTAATAATGTAGCTCCAAGTGGACCTGAAGAAAGTACAACAGAAATGAATGCATGTCAGTGGTACTACACAGCTGAGTGCTAGACCTTGTCAGCTCAATGACAAGGTCTATTCGGACAGTAAAATTCTGTCCGAATAGACACCAAGAAGTCTCTACCAGTAAGAGCTGAAACACTACACATGGTGACGCCTTTTGTTTTTCAAAGCTCAGTTATAAAAGTCTGCTAACATTCATTTCAAAAGTCTTTAGTCATATCATAGCCAAAAGAAGTTAGAATGAAAACTCCATTTCTGTTCATTATCATATTTTTCAGATATTTATAACCACTGTGATGTAAATTTATTTTGCCTTAGTGTATTGATCATGTGTTTTGACGAGCCCGTTCTCACTCCCGAGGCGTAACATCCCGACGTTTTGCCACGTCCCGCGGCGTTCCTGAGGAACGCGAATGGTGACCTTCCACGTTGTTATGGTACGCGGCGGGTTCCAGCCCTGTATTGCAGCCCTAAACCTAACCTTATCCCTAAGCCTAACCATAACCTTATTTGTAACCTTAACCATAACCTTATGCCTGACCATAACCTTATTCCTAACCTTAACCATAACTGTATCCCTACGCCTAAACCTAACCTTATCCCTAAACCTAACCATAACCTTATTCCTAACCTTAACCAGCACTTTAATGACGTGAAATAGTGTTTTCCCAAGCAATTTTAAGGGGAAAAGCAAAGATGTGTAGATTGAGTCCAAACGGTTCTCATGTGTCCGCAGTTTTCCGATGTCGTCACGTAGGAACGCGTTGGGTGCCCGAAAATGTAATGTGTTGACCATTTGTCACCTAGCGTAAAATGTTATGCTTTGGGAGTGAGAACGTGTTGGTTTTGACAGTAGTATACATATAGATGGATTAGATTAGATATAAAAGATAGCATCATATATGTGTTTTATATTTTGTTCCACACACAGTTATGTATTGTAAGTTAGATGTAGACTGGCACACCCAGGAATACTTGCCAACCTTGAGACCTCAGAATTAGGAAGGCATTCAAATGGGCTGTTGGGGTGGGGGGTGGGGGTTGTTATACATATACATATATATACATAAAACTTGAATTTTACAGTGTTTATTTATCGGATAAAATTTGGGGTGTCCAAATTCAGAGGCTGCATCCACCTGAGGTCTAAGTAGGGCGGGTCCTCCGAAAGCCGGGTAGGCTGGAAGTGAGCGACTGTGAAATTGGACGGTCTAGCCTTCAGAATTACGTCACGAGCTCTCTCGGTGGAGTGAAACGCTGCTGTCTGCTCTTTGCTATCTAAAATATAACCGGCTGGCGTAAATTATCTACCGTCTCACACTTCTGTTTAATCAGTTTTCAGTTTGACGTTTATTCAGCTGTGTGAAAACCCTGGAGGATTAATAAAGTTAAATTTAATCTAATCTAATCACTTTAATCTCAGCCAAACCAATTTACTCAGGAACAAATAAAACACTGAAAAAAAACTAAACAATAACATTTTTAAGTTATCTAAGTGACTTATATACAGGGGTGCACATAAGTGGTCCTCAGGTGCACATTCGCTGTCAAAATAAAAGACACGCACCAGATAAGAAGATGTAACGCGTGTTTGCGTACATATAAAAGGCACTGTTTTTGTCCGCTAGAGTGTGATTTTCATGGCATATTGTGCACCACATCTCTGTGCGTTCATCATTTCTTTGAAGCCTGCTCACCTCCTGCTAGGGCTGCTCAATTAATCGAATTTTAATCTCGATTACGATCTGGGTTTTCAACGATCATTAAAAATGACTGAGCCGATTATTAGCACCTCCCTCGTGCTTTACTCTCGCGCTGCTCCGTGTGGCAAATTGAGCGCACCTCTCTGCGTTTCGAACACACGTCACAACAATTAAGAGGACCCGAGGGAAGCTCGGAAAGCTAAGCAGAAGTTATTTGGAGAGGAGAGGATAATGGCTGCTGAAGAAAGAATGCCGTTGGTTGAAAAGAGGTAAAACGACTTCAGTGGTGTGGAAACCAATGTTCCCTCTAAGCTGCGCACGTGCGCAATTGTGCACTGCTGGCACGGTCTCTGCGCACAGAAAATCTGCGTTGCGCACAAAAAAAATCTAACCTGAATTGAAATTAAAATTAAAACTTTAACAATTCTGTTTTGCAGTGTTAGTCAGTAAGTGACTGGCTGCTCCTGTATGGGATTAGAACGATGCCACCTTATCCTATAGTCCAGCCAATAATGCGATTCACATTCGTATATACGCAGCCAGTCAACGTCGCTGACAGGCTATGACAGCGTCCTTATGTGCCGACACCGGTGTTTTAGCTAGCAAAGCGGCGTGGCTGATGTGCAGTGAAGCCACGTTAATGACAACGTGTCCAACCATTGGAGATGTGAGCAGGACAGACGGAACAACTGACGGGAAAAGTGTGGACTTTATACCAGTTTTTAAATTGTGTTGATCGGCCACGTAAAACCAGAGTTATGATAAAAATATCTGCAATGTTTGGTTTTCTTCCTGAATACTATTGTTGTTTATATTTACTGCGGGAAGAAACGGTAAAAATGGCGTTTTATAAGGAAAACGCTCGAAAGCACTCTCCGCCTGTGAGCAAAAACAACACCAAAAAACCCCTACCCTTTCCTATTGGTCGAAAAAAGTCGACCAATCAAAAAATGATATTGCAACGTGGCATCTAGTTGTTAAGAAACGGGGGGAAGTTTTAGGAGTGACGGCGGTGTTCTGAGATGTGAGAGATTTGAGACGTTTAGCGCAAATCTTGTGTAGTTAGTGTGTAGTGTAGTCAATAGTTTTGTTGTGTGTGTTAGAACAATGAGGCGGCTGCTGAATGTTACAGGTGTTACAGCAGTGATACATCTCCTGCTGTCAGGCCTGCAGGTATCAGGCTGTTGTTCTCCTTTATCTCATAGTGGACAGAAATTATTTTTGGAGTGGCACAAATAATTTGTGTGGCATCAGATTTGATGCAGAACAGCTGATTGTTCTGTAAATAGTTTGAAATGTTTATTTAAAAAAACGCCTTGGCTGCATTAAAAAAAAATAGCTGCAAAAAAGTTTGTTGTTTGCCAAACTGAGTTACTTTTTTGAAGTAGTAACTATATAATTAATTGCCCAACATTGGTCATATCCTGTATTTTGCAGACAGAGAGTTACAGACTCTCTCCCAGACCACAGACTCAGACTCACAATACAAGTCAGAGCTTTATGGAAAAAAAAGTTGTGTTTTCAAAATTGGAGTTCAAGTTATTTTTACTTCCAATAGTGTTAACATACTACACAGGTCATGAACAGGATTTTTTAAATTTTCATTGTAAGTGGGGTAAAGCAGTTAATTAAAAGTAGTCTAACATAAATGTAAATGCTGTAATTTGATTATTTTAATAAACCATGTAACTTGGATGGATTAGATGCTGGCGTGACCACAGTGCACACGTCTGATGTCGCTCACAGTGGTCCAAGGGACGCTCAGGGAGTTTGTGTGTTCGCTCAGACACATGAAATATTTGAGGGAACATTGGTGGAAACATTATGGGTTCACGGGGTCAGATGTGGATCAAATATTGTTCAGTATTTTGAAGTTCACTAAACATAGATGTTTACATTTTTCATTTATTTTTTATATTGCAAACATTTGCACTGTAATCAGTATTTGCACACTATTTTATATTATTTTTTGACAATCTTTAAAGCCATTATTCAATACATTGTTATTGTTAAATAAATATCGTCAAATAATCGAGATCTCAATTTCAGTGAAAATAATCGTGATTATCATTTTTGCCATAATCGAGCAGCCCTACCTCCTGCAACCACTTTTCCGAGAATACGCTCTTCTTTTGCGGTTCGGACTCCTTCTGACATTTCTTTGGAGGTGGAGGAACACCAAAGTAATTGCTTAAAAGAGCTTCTTCGACATCTTTAAGTGTTCTAAACAAATGTCTGTCCTCCTCCAGAAAATCTTATGTACGCAAACGCGTGTTGCAACTTCTTATCTGCTGCGTGTCTTTTATTTTGACAGCGAATGCGCACCTGAGGACCACTTATGTGCACCCCTGCTTATATATCAGGTTTAACCTGAGTAGCGAAAGACCACGGGGTTTGAAAACGATGTGCCGGGAGTTTGCTGTTTTCACCAGCTCAGATATTTGAAGTTTACACAAATACATGAAAATATGTTAAAAGTTTATTTTGCGACCCAGAAAGAATAATAACAGTAATATTAAAACTAAGTAGCTGCCGCCATTGTTGGAAACTGGAAACTGCCGCGCTATGAATTCTGGGGATATGGTTTTTTAATTTTGTTGTCTGGGTGGAAAATCGGGAGAAATTAGGGAGAATGGTGGCTCCGCGAGATTTTCGGGAGGGGCACTGAAATTCGGGATTCTCCCGGAAAAATTGGGAGGGTTGGCATGTATGCACCCAGGCACCATTAGATAGTAGAGACGTTAGGCAGATAGTAAGACCCCTCTCTAACCCTTAGGGAGGAGGGGGCCTCTGAAGCTAAATCTACATGTGACTGTTAAAAGAA
The DNA here is from genome assembly GCF_001858045.2 of Oreochromis niloticus. Lineage (NCBI taxonomy): Eukaryota > Metazoa > Chordata > Actinopteri > Cichliformes > Cichlidae > Oreochromis > Oreochromis niloticus. The sequence goes on along the minus strand of NC_031987.2, from coordinate 35,993,388 downwards.
AAACAAGGTTGTAATTCGCTCTTATTGAGGTTGAGGTGGTGAGCTGGGAAAGTTGGGGAATGTTCTTTGTTTCTCACTTTGTTCTATAAGAAGCGACTGCTGCTCCTGTGTTTCAGGACATGTGGTCGGAAATGCAGACTCCAGACAGGTTTAAATAAACAAAAAGCAAACCTTTATTTACATGACGCAGCAAGCCCAGGTGGTGGAAGAAACCAGGAAACATGGGGAGAAAACACAGGTAGACAAACAGTACAACAAGACTAAGAATTAAGCAAAACTGAGTACTTAAATACACACATGAGGTAATGGGTGAAAAATGACACAGCTGGGGAAAACAAGGGACAAGTGAATGGAATAAATTAATGAGCAAGAGAAGAAAAAGTGAACTAAATGTTAGGGATGTCCGGATCCAATCACATGATCAGAAATCGAGCCCAGTCACATGGTTTCAGATTCGATCGGAATCTGACGTTACCTCCGATCAGGACTCGGCTATATATATATATACTCATTATTTTTAAACCATCTATAGTTATGCGGTGGCACAGAGTTAGACCTCTTGACTCCACACAGAAACAGCAACGCGTGCAGCATGACATCACTTTGTTGCAGAGACGCCTGCCAGCAAATTAGAACACGGAAGCAGCTTGAAGTGGAAAGCGTGAGTATGTCTGCGGTCTGGAGGTATTATAAAGTTGATGACAACAACATCACCATAGCAAACTGTGAGATATGTAAACTTGGAAAAGCGACCCACTTCAGTACTGGAAAGAACATGCTAATCAGTTTCCCTATGGCTGCTGTTGCAACCCAGTATCTCAGTGCCCCCTGTAGCTCTGTGGACAGTGAGAGACTTTTTAGTGCCACTGCAAATGTCCTTGGTGAGAACAGAAACAGGCTTAAATCTGACAAGGTAGAGATGTTAGTTTTCATTAAGAAAAACATACATTTCCTTCTGTGAAACTTACTACTGTGATTATAGTAAGAGTTAGGAGTGCAGTTCCTAAAAGCCCATTACTGTCAAGGCTTGCGGGATGAGCTGTGTGGAAATTAATGAGGACCGAAGATGCAGGCAGCTGAGATGCAGGGGAGTCTTTATTGAGAAGGTGGTGATCCAAACAGAAACGGCAGAGGAGTGGAGGAAACTAAACAAAACCTAAACTGGAACAAACTAACAAAACAAATCTGAAGCGCTAACTGGAGACCCCGGGAAATATAGAAACACGCAGGGAGAAACACGCAGGGAGAAACACAGGTTGATGCAAGGAATTAATGCAGACAAACCGGCAACAGGCAGGAGAACACACAGGGCTTAAATACACACAGCAGTAATCAGGGGATGAGAGACAGGAGGGGAACACACCTGGGAGAAATCAGAGCTGACGGGACGGGGAAACGTAAACTGAACACACTCACATGAGACAGAGACCTTCAGAATAAAACAGGAAACTCACAGACACAGAGAACCAGACAAGACACTGAACTAAACAGACAGATTCACAAGCAGACAGTGTGACACCATAGACAGACAGAGGGAACACAGAGAAGTGGGAGCAGGCAGGCATAGAACAAAACCCTAACAAATGGCAAACCTTAACAAAAGATATAACAGAACAAACAAGAACATAGAATAATATAAAGAAACACAAAACACTGAGTCGTCAGACTCAGGACCATGACAGTTACTGGCTTTACAAACACTGTGGGACTGTTATTTTTTTATTTGTTTACATGCCTGCTGGATATTTTAAGTTGAGGTGCCATTTGTTTTTATAGTAGACTTTTTTATATTTACTGTTGCACTAAAGTCCATAAGTGAACAATTTATGTTATTTATTTCTTGATTGTTCAAGCTACCTCACAAAAGTGCTTTTTTTGTTAACAGTTATTGAATGTTAAAATAAGGTGAATTAAATTAAAAAATGAGGAACATCCAGGATTTGTTTCTTCGCTCTTCTTTATTCTTTTTTATGTATTATAGAAGTATCGAATTGGGACTAGGTATTGGTAGATACTCAAAATCAAATGACTCGGACTCCATCAGCTGCCTCTGAAGTGCCACAGCCAAAGCAATCCTGACAGGACTCCTTCTCCGCTAGTTGGTTCGGACATTACCACTAGACATGCACCAACCACTTTGTAGCTGCAGCTTCATGGGGCAGCCTCCCTCGGAATGCTGTCGAAGTCTTGCCAGAGGTAGATGTTGAAGATCTCCTAAACAGGGACTTCTGCTGGGTGTTCCCAATGCACCCTCATTATACATTTAGGTGAGCCATGTCTGTCTAGCATCCTTCCCTGCCACCAGGTGGTGATCAGGTGATAGGTCATCTCCTCTCTTTATCAGTGCCCGAAACATATTGATGCAGATCGTAATGTATCGTAATGGTACAATTACATCACCTGAGACCTGGGTGTCCTGGTGCCACATGTACTTATACACATCCTTATGTTTGAACACGGCGTTTATTATAGACAAACTGTGATTCGCGCAGAAGTCCAATAACAGAACACCACTTTGGTTCAGTTCAGACAGGCCGTTCCTCTTGCTCAAGTTCCTCCAGGTCTCACTGTTGTTGCCTAGGTGAGTGCTGAATTCTCCTGTAGGACAACAAAGTCTCCAGATGGAGCACCCTACCCAGTGACTCCCAGAAGGCTGGGGACTCAGGACCCCTTCCCTGGCCCAAAGGACCAGGGAAACAATCCTGCTGTCCACCAGTGAAAACTCAAACCTACAGACATCAAGCTGAGGGGATACAAGGATACCCAGCCTAGCTCACATGCCTCTCACTTAGGGCAACTCCAGACTGGAACAGAGTACAGGCCCTCTCTATGAGACTGGTTCTAGAGCCTAAGCCATATGTTGAGATGAGCCTGATAATATCTAGCCGGTATCTCTCAGCCTCATGGGCTAGCTCAGGCTCCTTCCCCACCACAAAGGTGATGTATGACATCCTAATAGCAGACTCAGTTGGGGATTGGTCTGCCAGGCCACCGCCCTTCCATTTGACAATCTACACCACCATGGACAAGACAAAAGAGCTGTTAACGGACATCAGGAAGAAAATTGTAGATCTGCTTAAGGCTGGAATGGGCTACAAGACCCTCAGCGAGAAGCTTGGGAAGAAGTTGAAGGCTGCTGACGCAATTATTTCAAAATGGAATAAGTATAAAATGATCATCAATTGCCCTTGGTCTGCATGTCCATGCAAAATCTTGATGGCTATTACAAAGATGGTAGGCCAGCCCAAAACTACACAGGAGAAGCTTGTTAATGTTTTGAAGTTGGGACCACAGTCAGCAGGCAACAGTAGTAACACATTGGATAACACAATGGATAAAACTAATGCAGCACCTGCTAGGTCCTCCTCCTCAAGAAGGCAACAGTGCGATGAAATAAACAACACTGCTGCAACTGTGCACATCTAAAGGTTGTGCAAGCATTTTCTGCAAGTTTGCCAATCTGTTGTCTGTTCCCATGACTTTATCATTGTGTATCCACAACATCTCCTGGGTCTGGGGTCAGATTGCCCCTCTGGGGGTGGTGGTACCTGGACCTGGGGTATAGAATATGTTTGGGGAGTGTGAGTGTGTGTACAGTGTTCATTTCTGTTTGTCTCCATGCTGGGTGAGTGCTCAGTATTTGTATATGTTAGGGTGACCATATTTTGATTTCCAAAAAAGAGGACACTTGGCCCAGTCATGAAGAACTTTAATAATACTGTTTGCTTAAAGAAAATTTTAACATATTTAAACGATGCCTTCTCTGTGCGTTTCATGAATGGTGAAACAAAAATGTCATATAGGCCTTTACAAGTCAACAAGGGCAAAAAAATAACTTAAAAACCTCTGGAATTAAATAAGGGTGCAGAAATAAGGCCTCATCTGTATAAGAAAAATTACCAGTACCCGGATGGTACGAGGGAAATTTCTTTTGCAGTTTGTCTGAAAAAGTGCAGTTGCACTTTGGCATCTTTTAAACATCACCAGGCGCGCTGCTGCGTGCTGTCTGTCCCATCTGTTAGTGCAGAACAACCACTCACAAAGGCCCAGCTCAGGGATGACATCACACATATGGGTCCTCTGTAGGAAAACCCGGACATTTTCATCAATCTCGTAAATCCCCCCGGACAGAGTGTGAGGACGGTTGGTCACCCTAGTATATGTGTGCATGAGGGTGGGAATGCACGTTTGTGTCTGTGTGTCTATATCAATATGTCAGGTTGTGTCTTAGACTCCACCTCTCTGACATCACTGCAGCCCCCTGTAGCTTCTGCACCGTAGCTGCTGGGTGACCCCCACGTCTGGGGCTCTCCTCAGCTTTCTTCTCCAGGTCAGTGGTGCGGCTACCCCTCCAGTGGTCCTCAGTGGGCTCTCGCGCCCTGGGGGCCTCTGGATGTCTAGGGTCTGGATCTCCTCCATGCCTGCTTCATGTCCTGGGAAGCGGGTTATGGCTCCCCACACACAAAGCATAGCGTGTGTTGTTGGTCTTGCGTTATGCTCAGTAACATTCAATATTTATTATTGTTTACTGTTACTTATATTTATCTAGGTTGTTGCTGTGGTCTCGTTACTATGTTGTTCTCTTTTTTGCGTGTTTTCTTTTTTTGTTTTCTTCCAGCAGCTGATCCAGCTGATTTTCTGTTGTCTTTTCTCACTGTCCCTCTTCCCCCGTTTTTCTTTCCCTTTCCTATCCCCTGGTCATGTCTGTTCCATTTGTGAAAACTTAAAAATAAATAATGAAATAAATTAATAATAATAATAATAATAATAATAATAATAATAATAATAATGAAGATCAATCAAGTGGACCATGGCAAAGCCATAATGATCCACTTGGAAAAAATAAATCCATTGGGCAGAAGTCACCTGGATGAGTGAAAACGCCATGTCCAGATGAACAGAATAAAATTTGGGGGATTTCCTTACCTAGATGATTGAGCATGCATGCAAGACAATACTACATCTTGAGTTTTCATTTTTAATTCATTTTTAATATGTCCCTGTTAATATTAACATGTCACATAATACTCAAGTTAGCTATGTCCCATAGTGCTAAGGCTTTTTAATTACGATTTTATTCTTATGTAATTATATTTATTACACTTTTTGAGATAGTTGTAGTAATGCATAGGATGCATTACAGTATGATATTAAATGAAGTGGGTAAAACAATGATAATGGGAAATTTTCTAACAGAAAACATACTTTTATTTAGTGCATTTAAATGGGTAAGATTTTCACATATAAGCATAAATCATGTTAAAATGAGCAAACATTTGTTTCCCTAAAATCTGATGTTCTATTTAATAAAAGGTCACAGTCTAGAACATACATAACAACTACAAGGATTTCTTTGGCACCCAATATAAAAGCACACATTCAAAATGTAAATAAAATGTGCTGAATTAGCATTTAGTTTAGTCCGAAATGCTCTAGCTGATATGTAAAAACATAACATGACACTGAGCATCTGTCATCATCTGGATGATTGCACTGACAGGGTGTGAGTTCCTCTGTTTACCATGGGTGGGTTTGTTAACTCTCCAAATACCATACATCCTGGTCACATGATTACAAGGTTCAGGATAAGCACACACATACAGTACTAGATAAACAGCTTTGCTTATGTATTAATTTATTAGCCTCAAATTAGAGACAGTAACTTATTTTCAAGTGACCAGCAGATTAGATTATTTGACAGCCAATGAGAGATAAATAGAAAAAACAAATATTAGCACTGCTGTCAATAATACCACTACTGCACCTTTACTAGTAGTAAACTAGCATTAGTTTTGCTACAGCTTCAGGTACTTGTAGCACGATGTACGAGGTACATCTGCTAGCATTACTATTTAATGTAAAAACATAAATATGAGACCAAAGAAATTAGTATTAAAAGAAGGCAAGATATTTGGAGGATGCTTCTAAACTTTCATACAGGCCATCAAGGAAAAATGGGAATTATCCTGTTTTCCTTGATGGCCTGCCTGAAGGGTTAGTGCATGCATGAACCACATGCTCCCTCAGTTTTACAACGGAATATTTTGAACAAACAGTTCAAGCACCAATCACATAGTCAGGCTGCTATTCAATGTGTTGCTTCAACAGCTCTGACTCTGAGTCACCGAAGCATATAACATGCAGTCTTGCGTGTCGAACTGCCAAAAGTGAAGAGTGCCGTCTTGTGACTAACACTGGATCCCAAACAAAGGTAGGAAACTTCTCACTGCTGCGATGTTTAGCTTATTTGAAATTTTGAAGCGTAATCTTAAAAATAGAGAGGATGTCTCTCCTGAACAAAGGAGATGGGCGTGAGAGCTAAAACTCTGCCTCACATTCTAGTTTTGGACTAGGTCTATGGTTAAACCTCTGTTTCTATGATTAGATATTTACTATATGCATAGGATTTAAACAGGCAATTATTTTTGCCTTGAAATTTTGAGTTTAATCAAACTTTTTTTTAGTGAAGCCACATTAAGCAAACACATCAAAGAGCAGTTTAACAGACAAGAATGATAGTTTACATATATCAGCTTCTCATGCTGCAGGAAAGACATCGAGCTTATGTTCATCAGTGGTTAAAAACAGATCTTAAAACTGAGTTATTTTACTCAATGAATTAACAATAATATACAATAATATGTTGCCAGTGATCTGTTGGATGTTAAAAGGTTAAAGAAAGGGATCAGACACAAAGAGGTATCTGGCTTTTCCTTTGTCTATGCTCTAATGTTTATTAGCTGACCTGCATTTCAACATAAAGCTGATAATGGTAAAAATAAGTCCTGACTACAGGAAAGGTTTACTCTCCTGTGAGCAGAAAGCCCAAAAAAATGTTTGGCCTGAAAGTGAAGAAGAAGAAGAAGAAAGACAATGAAGATCTGGTTCTGGCAAACAAGGGAGCCACAGGTAAGACCTGCAACACACACACACACACACACACACACACACACACACCTGCCTCCAACACGCATATGATACAAACACACAACATCCTTAAAAATATGATGTCGTGCTGTGGATGACCTTACATTAACATATATAAAGCATATAAGCATCTTAGTGATATTAATGCAAAGTACGTCATGTTTCATAAAACTGATACACATTTAAAAACTGTTGAATGAAGAACTTTTCACTGCTCATTATAGTTTTTATTTGAAATCAGGAATCCAGAGCCAGCTTGGTCCTAATGGGCTCCCTCACTCGTGAACAGTGTTGGTCAAGTTACCTATATAGTAATTAGTTACTAATTACTAATTATTTCTCCAAGGAAGTAATCCTGTTACTTTACTGATTACTTATTTTCAAAAGTAATTAGTTACTTTACTAATTAGTTACTTTTAAAAAACATGATACACATCCTGAATATGTTATAAAGCAACAGACTTTTCAGCACAATTCTATTTTTTATCACGTTTTGCTATGTGGCAGGCAGAGGTTGGACCCAAACGCAGGACTCTGAAGCAGCAGCTTTTATTCACTGGCAAACTGAGAAGCACAGCACACGAGCACTAGAAATAAAAACAAAAACTCAAACTAGGAAAAATGACCTAAACAGCGAGGACATGTGGCCAGAGAGAAAGGAAAAGGGATGGGGGCACATGACATGACATGACGAGTGAGGAACACACAGCTAATGAAGGACGTGACAACAAACAGGGGAAGAGTGAGGACTTAAATACACCGACAGGTTAACGAGAGAATAGGGAACAGATAGAATCACCGCTGGGACTAATTACACATAACAGGACAAAGTGGAAGCAAAACTGAATACACTTACATAGGACGTGTTAAAACATGACGTATGCACAGAGACACGACTGACTGGATATGAAACATGGAACACAGGAAAGACAGTGACTGAAACTAAAAGCTAGAACAACAAATATAACATCAAGAGAACGAAAACCACGAATAACAATAATAAAGAAATATAAATTTAAACACAAAACACAGGGTCACAGGCACAGTGCCGTGACAATTTTTTCTGCATAATCCATCATATAAAATGTAATCAAATAAAAAAGTCTCTTTTTAAACATTGTTTTATTTGTTTTAATCTTTTAACTTTATGCACATTGCATTAAGCAAAAATTAAATTATATGCAACTGTCTTTGACTTGAAGAAATTCTTTAACATTTAAACATATTTTCTGCATATTCCAGCATATAAAATAATGTTTTGTGTTTACACTCTTTCAAATAGATGCAAGTAAAACACAGCAAAAATAAATAAAATCAAACATTCAGCAGCTCTTAAATCTATTGTCACCTGTTTAGCAGGAGTGGGGCGGGTGGAGGTTTGCCCACAGCGGTCATGTCAGTGGGGGGATCCGGGGGTTTCTCTGTGAATGTCACATTCCCGTGACGGCGTGCTCGCTGCTTGCTCAGATTTGAAGTTTAATTTTTTGCCGTAGAAAGAAGTTTTCTTCCCACGCAGAGTGCACAGCAGACGCTAATGTTTGTGTCACTTTTTACAGAATCAAACTCAAAGTAATGTGATTACTTCCACGCTTTAAACGCTGCACGGTCGTACTCTCTCCATCACTCCATATTATCCATTGTTGATCTGCACACGTCTGTTGTTGCCACAGACGTCGCACGCGCGCACGTCACTGTCATGAGACACTCTCGCAAACAAAATCACGTTAACGCAGTAATGCAGCATGCTTACAGGAAAGTAACAGTAATCTAATTCATTCAGAATCCAGCAGTGCTGATTAGGGATGGGTACCGGTGTCCGGTGCCATTATGGCACAGGTTCTGACATAAACGGTAGTAACCAGACCGAAAAGCAGCGCACATTTCGGTGCTTTATTTCGGTGCTTTTTTTTTCTGAGATGTCATACACTTTGGATTCTAGCCAATCATTTTACGTTTCCAAGGATAGTAGGCGGGGCCAGGTACGTACGTTCTTTTAGAGCAGAGCTACAGATTAAAAATGCCCAAGGCGAAGCGATCAAAAGTCTGGCTGTACTTCACAGCAAAAGATGCAAACTCAGCAGCCTGCAACAAGTGCTTTAAGCTGATACTGTGATACTGTCAAAGGAGGTAACACCTCAAATCTGATGAAACACCTGGCGACGCATAGTGTTTTTTTTAAAGCCGAGAAATGCGCCGTATTTGATAGCTTTTCTGCAAGACTTTACACCGAGCACATCTACTGCGGGTGTGGTGCCTGTTATCGGACCCGGAGTTAGCAACATCCCCCAAAAACCCGAAGAGGAGAGTCCTGGCCCCGAGCCCTGTCAGCGTAGCAGAAATGATGAGGATGATGATGGCAGCAGCAGCTGTTCTTCTCTGCGTGAGTAGCTTCATGTTGTTCATGTGTAATTTACGTTGAGTAGGCTAACCACATTATTACATTAATGCATGTAAGGTGAACTAGCAAACACCGTCGTAGTTACATGCGGCTGTCTTCTTGTTTGATGGCAGATACTCCCTTCACCCTGGCCAAAAAGGCTAAAATGACCAAAGAAAAAGTGGAAAACAGTTAAACATGAGAGGTTTTTGGACAAAGTTTGTGTTTTTTCCATTGATTAAGCACTGCTTCCAGCCAAGAGTGAGACCATATATGCCCTATAGCTGCAGAAAAGGCTAACATTGTTATCTTTTTACAAAAAAACAGCTGAACATGAGAGGTTTTTGGACAAAGTGTGTGTTCTCCATTCTTTAAGCACCGGTTCAAGCACCATTTAAGCACCGGCACCGTTTCAAAAGTACCGGTTTGGCACCGGTATCGCATAAAACCTAAATGATACCCATCCCTAGTGCTGATGTGTGCCAATACACCGAGAAAACTAAACAGAAATACAAAATACATCTTTTAGACGCTTATTACTAATATAAACTCAAATAACATAGAAAATACAAGAAAATATCAACTAAGCAATCAAATAGAACTTATAACATGTACCTCGCTCCGCATTCCAAGGGCTGCAATTTATTAATTTCAAGAGAGTCCGGTATCACGCTGCTTCACGCTTCATTTAGAGCTGCCTACCTGCACATGTGCGCCACATAATCCGGTCTGAGCTGGAATTGCAGCTTGCCGCTAACTAAGCGACAGAGCCCTCTACTGGACACTACGCGTAGCTGTACAAGCTTATATCAATAAACGAAAAACGGACCTTTACACATATTCCATTTAAGGCCATAACCTGCTGATATTTTTTATAAACTGTTTGATTAACACAGATCTGAACATCACATTATTAGGAAAACACAAATGTAAGTTCGAATTCTCAGTGCTGTTCTCTTTTCCTAAGTTCTCCTACCAAGGTCAAGGAAAAGGGGTTAGAAATAGGAGGCAGGAGGGCTTTGGCTTCATTTTTATACCATAGGTGGAAGTGGAGCTACGTCATCCACCTTTTATACAGTCATTGGTGCTGACATGGTAAACACACAAACACACACACGCAGAGAGAGAGAGCTCAATAATTAAAAATGTATGCAGCAGCTTTTGGTCTTTCATAAATAAAACACATGCACAAACTCCTTTTAAGTTTCAAATTAACAATCAAATAAAATCCATCTCAAAATATAAAATGTTTCTTGTCTATTTCAATGCCATGACAGGCAGCTTTAAGCTCAGTAAGTAGGGAGTTGAATTATTATAACAAATCTAGTGTTATGATTTTTAATTATGAGGGTTATTTCTCCTAAATTGCTTTTTAGAAAGTAGTTGTCATATTCACGTTTCAGTTTCAGACTTAACTGTGTGTTACAAGTGGTTTAAGGAGGATTTCATTGTCATCTGCTTTTCACAGTATATGCAATATCTCAGTTATAAATAAGACACATACCTCATCTTGTTATTATCACACAGTTCAAAAGCCAACATTACGGTGACTGATGTACAACTGTATGATAGCACTACAATAACCACTGTCTGATGTTTATCCTCTTTTACTTGGAAATACTTTTACTACTGTGACTTTTATGTACTTATCTTTCATATCATCTTGCGTGCATTAAAGATGGGTCATGGCTACTTTCTTAATCCAACATTAAAAAGAAAAGAAATATACTCACTTCACCTTTAGGAAAATCCAAATTATGTAATGAATCCTGGTACTGAGCTGATCTAAAAAATAATAGACTGAGTTCAAAATATAAAATTACTTTAAAATTAATTTAAAATTTACACAAAGAATTACATTTTATTTTTCACTTACAATTTGAACAGATGCAAAATTCAAAAACCTGAAAACTTTCATCTCTAAACGATTAAGATCCACAAATGAATTACAAAAATAAGAAGGAATTAAAAATACTACGAGCAGCTTTAGGGTTATTTTTCAAAATGACTAAATTAACTGAATTATAGGCAGCAGAACTGAATCAAATGAAAGCATTACAATAAACTAATTAAAGCTGCAAGCAGCGATATGAGGGCCCTCGCACCCCAGCACGTCGAGCCAAGCCCAACACCTAAAACCAGCGCTTCCGATCTGATGTCACATTGATGGAATTCATGCATTTAACCACCAGCTAAAATTTCATCTCATTCAACAATTATTATAGTCATCCCACTAGGTGGCGCTCTAACCATTACTGATAAATGGCATAACAAACATTTCTGAGCTCGAGTCTCATCATAACAGCGACCTTTGGGCGAGATTGGACATTGTATTTTTGAGTGATAGCAGATTACTGCTTTTTGGCGAGTGATTGAAACTCCATGTGCCGCCACGACCACCCCGTTTCCCTGAACGTTAAAAGCTTCGCAATTTAACATCACAAAGGTCTTTGGATTCCACACACTGGAGATTGGGTCAATATGATGAAATCCCTTGGAGGAGTTCGTCAAAGAACGGTGCCTGAAAAGAAGGGAAATTGTCGCCAAAATTACACATTAATTTCAAAATGGCTGACTTCCTGTTGGATTTGGGATATTGCTCCAAGAGACTTTTTTGTACATCCTGATATCTTCCATAAGCTTACAAGGTTTCAGACTCATAGATAAAACACAGAGCAGGGGCTGTTGTTTTGAAATTTTGTAGGGGGCGCTGTGGAGCCATTTTGGGCTATTCAATGAAAATGGTAAAATAACAAGAAAGCGCTCATTACATTGGAGGTGTGCGCCAAATTTGAAGACTTTTCAAACTTTCCAAGCCTCTCAAAAGCCACTTCAATGGTCATGGTGAACAGCGTTGCCACCAGGGTGCGCCGTTCAGTTTAAAGTCACAATTTTCACACTGAAGCATCATGAGCGACTGATGGTGATATTCACCACTTTTGAAGTGGCCACGATGAACCTGTGAAAATCAGTGCAACAAAATATAAGACATGACATTTCCTGGTGCCACTAGGTGGCGCTCTTCGTATTCCTGACAACGGGCAGATCAATCTGTTCAGGGCGGGTCTGACATCATGCCTGTAAAGTCTGGTTCTGATCAGACTGGATTTCATTGAGTTGTACTAATTTGTTTCTTCATTGCGAGACATCAAAGTTCGCCATGCTGCTGGGGTCACACCCTTTTCCGAAAACTCACAATTTTCACTGTAACCCAAGACCAACTCCTTAAGGCTTTCCTGGAGAAGTTTGAGGCTGCAGATGTCAACCATAACAATACTGTACTCCAAAGTGTAAAACATGACATTTCCTGTTCCCACTAGGTGGCGCTGTCCCTGGTGTCAAATATGGCAGTTGAAATATGTTCAGGGGTAGAGCCTTATCATATGTGTGCTCTTTGGTCCACGTCGGACCATGTATGAGGGAATGAGAGACAATAAGATTTTCATGGCGAGTCATCGAAATTCGCCGTGGTGCCACGGCCTCACAGTATCGCGAAAACTCAAAAGCTCCGCAATTTAACATGGCCCAGGTGTGTAGTTGAAACTGACCAAAGATGAAGCTTGTACGACCAAATTCCAAGGAGGAGTTCGAAAAAGTTCGAGGCATGGAAATGGCAAAATTAGAGCCAAAATGTCACCTTCACTTCCAAATGGCGGACTTCCTGTTGGGTTTGCGTCAATGGGCCCACAGACTTTTTTGTTCGTCTTGGCATAATATACATGTGTGCCAAATTTCATACATGTAGCTCCAACGATGTGGTCGTAGGGCTGCATTTAACAGCGCATAGGTGGCGCTCTAGAGCCATTTCCAAGTGCTCATGTGTAAAACCATTAAAATACAAAATTTTTCACCAGACCTGGCATGTGTGCAAAATTTCCTGGGTTTTCGAGCATGTTAAAGCCCTCAAAAAGGCCCTTCTTTTGCCTGAATAATAATAATAATAATAATTAAAGCTGCAAGCAGCGATATGAGGGCCCTCGCACCCCCGGCGCGTTGAGCCACGCCCAGCACCTAAAACCAGCGCTTCCGATCTGATGTCACATTGATGGAATTCATGCATTTAACCACCAGCTAAAATTTCATCTCATTCAACCATTATTATAGTCGTCCCACGAGGTGGCGCTCTAACCATTACTGACAAATGGCATAACAAACATTTCCGAGCTCGAGTCTCATCACGCCTGCGACCTTTGGGAGAGATTGGACATTGTGTTTTTGAGCGACAGCAGGTTACTGCTTTTTGGCGAGTGATTGAAACTCCACGTGCCGCCATGACCACCCCGTTTCCCTGAACGTAAAAAGCTTCGCAATTTAACATCACAAAGTTCTTTAGATTCCACACACAGGAGATCGCGTAAATCTAATGAAATCCCTTGGAGGAGTTCGTCAAAGTATGAGGCCTGAAAAGAGGGGAAAATGTCGCCAAATTTACACATTAATTTTAAAATGGCTGACTTCCTGTTGGATTTGGGATATTGCTCCAAGAGACTTTTTTGTACATCTTGATATCTCCAATAAGCTTGCCAGGTTTCAAACTCATACATAAAACACAGAGCAGGGGCTGTTGTTTTGAAATTTTGTAGGGGGCGCTGTGGAGCCATTTTGCGCTGTTCAAGGAAAAGGAACATATAAAAAGAAATCCCTCATCACATTAGAGGTGTGCGCCAAATTTCAAGACTTTTTAAACTTTTCAAGCCCCTCAAAAGCCACTTCATCTTTCATGGTGAACTGCGTTGCCACCAGGGTGCGCCGTTCAGTTTATAGTCACAATTTTCTCACTGAAGCATCAAGAGGGACTGATGGTGATATTCACTGCTTTTGAGGTGGCCACGATGAACCTGTGAAAATCAGTACAACAAAATGAAAGCCATGACATTTCCTGGTGCCACTAGGTGGCGCTCTACGTATTCCTGACAATGGGCATATCAATCTGTTCAGGGCGGGTCTGACATCATCCCTGTAAAATCTGGTACTGATCAGATTGGATTTCATTGAGTTACACTAATTTGTTTCTTCATGGCGAGACCTCAATGTTCGCCATGCTGCTGGGGTCACACCCTTCAGCGAAAACTCACAGTTTTCTCTGTAACCCAAGACCAACTCCTTAAGGCTTTCCTGGAGAAATTTGAGGCTGCAGATGTCACCCATTACAATACTGTACCCCAAAGTATAAAACATGACATTTCCTGTTCCCACTAGGTGGCGCTGTCCCTGATGTCAAATATGGCAGTTGAAATATGTTCAGGGGTGGAGCCTTATCATATGTGTCCACTTTGGTCAAGGTCGGACAATGTATGACAGAACGAGAGGCAATAAGATTTTCATGGCGAGTCATCGAAATTCGCCGTGGCGCCACGGCCTCACAGTAACACGGCCTCACAGTAACCCGAAAACTCAAAAGCTCCGCAATTTAACATGGCCCAGGTGTGTAGTTGACACTGACCAAATATGAAGCTTGTACGATGAAATTCCAATGAGGAGTTCGCAAAAGTTCGAGGCATGGAAATGGTAAAATTAGAGCCAAAATGTCACCTTCACTTCCAAATGGCGGACTTCCTGTTGGGTTTGCGTCAATGGTCCCATTGACTTTTTTGTTCGTCTTGGCATGATACACATGTGTGCCAAATTTCATACATGTAGCTAAAACGATGTGTTCGTAGGGCTGCATTTAACAAGGCATAGGTGGCGCTACAGAGCCATTTCCCAGTGCTCATATGTAAAACCATTAAAATACAAAATTTTTCACCAGACCTGGCATGTGTGCAAAATTCGAAGAGTTTTCGAACATGTTAAAGCCCTCAAAAAGGCCCTTCATTTGCCTGAATAATAATAATAATAATAATTAAAGCTGCAAGCAGCGATATGAGGGCCCTCGCACCCCCGGCGCGTCGAGCCAAGCCCAACACCTAAAACCAGCGCTTCAGATCTGATGTCACATTGATGGAATTCATGCATTTAACCACCAGCTAAAATTTCATCTCATTCAACCATTATTATAGTCGTCCCACTAGGTGGCGCTCTAACCATTGCTGACAAATGGCATAACAAACATTTCCGAGCTCGAGTCTCATCACGCCTGCGACCTTTGGGAGAGATTGGACATTGTGTTTTTGAGCGACAGCAGGTTACTGCTTTTTGGCGAGTGATTGAAACTCCACGTGCCGCCATGACCACCCCGTTTCCCTGAACGTAAAAAGCTTCGCAATTTAACATCACAAAGGTCTTTAGATTCCACACACAGGAGATCGCGTAAATCTAATGAAATCCCTTGGAGGAGTTCGTCAAAGTATGAGGCCTGAAAAGAGGCGAAAATGTCGCCAAATTTACACATTAATTTTAAAATGGCTGACTTCCTGTTGGATTTGGGATATTGCTCCAAGAGACTTTTTTGTACATCTTGATATCTCCAATAAGCTTGCCAGGTTTCAAACTCATACATAAAACACAGAGCAGGGGCTGTTGTTTTGAAATTTTGTAGGGGGCGCTGTGGAGCCATTTTGCGCTGTTCAAGGAAAAGGAACATATAAAAAGAAATCCCTCATCACATTAGAGGTGTGCGCCAAATTTCAAGACTTTTTAAACTTTTCAAGCCCCTCAAAAGCCACTTCATCTTTCATGGTGAACTGCGTTGCCACCAGGGTGCGCCGTTCAGTTTATAGTCACAATTTTCTCACTGAAGCATCAAGAGGGACTGATGGTGATATTCACCGCTTTTGAGGTGGCCACGATGAACCTGTGAAAATCAGTACAACAAAATGAAAGACATGACATTTCCTGGTGCCACTAGGTGGCGCTCTACGTATTCCTGACAATGGGCACATCAATCTGTTCAGGGCGGGTCTGACATCATCCCTGTAAAATCTGGTACTGATCACATTGGATTTCATTGAGTTACACTAATTTGTTTCTTCATGGCGAGACCTCAATGTTCGCCATGCTGCTGGGGTCACACCCTCAGCGAAAACTCACAGTTTTCTCTGTAACCCAAGACCAACTCCTTAAGGCTTTCCTGGAGAAATTTGAGGCTGCAGATGTCACCCATTACAATACTGTACCCCAAAGTGTAAAACATGACATTTCCTGTTCCCACTAGGTGGCGCTGTCCCTGATGTCAAATATGGCAGTTGAAATATGTTCAGGGGTGGAGCCTTATCATATGTGTCCACTTTGGTCAAGGTCGGACAATGTATGACAGAACGAGAGGCAATAAGATTTTCATGGCGAGTCATCAGAATTCGCCGTGGCGCCACGGGCTCACCGTATCCCGAAAACTCAAAAGCTCCGCAATTTAACATGGCCCAGGTGTGTAGTTGACACTGACCAAATATGAAGCTTGTACGATGAAATTCCAATGAGGAGTTCGCAAAAGTTCGAGGCATGGAAATGGCAAAATTAGAGCCAAAATGTCACGTTCACTTCCAAATGGCGAACTTCCTGTTGGGTTTAGGACATGGCCATAACAGACTTTTTTGTGCGTCTCCTCACGTTAGATATGTGTTCCGAGTTTCATACATGTAGGTCATACCCACACCGGGGGCTCGCGTTTTTCATTTTTCTAGGTGGCGCTACTGAGCCAATTTTCCCGTGATATTTCTGAGGACATTAAAATACGTAAATTTTCACCAGACCTGACGCGTGTGCAAAATTTCATGAGTTTTTGAGCATGTTTAGGCCCTCAAAAGGCCGATTCATTTGCCGTAATAATAATAATAATAATAATTAAAGCTGCAAGCAGCGATATGAGGGCCCTCGCACCCCCGGCGCGTCGAGCCAAGCCCAACACCTAAAACCAGCGCTTCCGATCTGATGTCACATTGATGGAATTCATGCATTTAACCACCAGCTAAAATTTCATCTCATTCAACCATTATTATAGTCGTCCCACTAGGTGGCGCTCTAACCATTACTGACAAATGGCATAACAAACATTTCCGAGCTCGAGTCTCATCACGCCTGCGACCTTTGGAGAGATTGGACATTGTGTTTTTGAGCGACAGCAGGTTACTGCTTTTTGGCGAGTGATTGAAACTCCACGTGCCGCCATGACCACCCCGTTTCCCTGAACGTAAAAGCTTCGCAATTTAACATCACAAAGGTCTTTAGATTCCACACACAGGAGATCGCGTAAATCTAATGAAATCCCTTGGAGGAGTTCGTCAAAGTATGAGGCCTGAAAAGAGGGGAAAATGTCGCCAAATTTACACATTAATTTAAAATGGCTGACTTCCTGTTGGATTTGGGATATTGCTCCAAGAGACTTTTTTGTACATCTTGATATCTCCAATAAGCTTGCCAGGTTTCAAACTCATACATAAGACACAGAGCAGGGGCTGTTGTTTTGAAATTTTGTAGGGGGCGCTGTGGAGCCATTTTGCGCTGTTCAAGGAAAATGAACATATAAAAAGAAATCCCTCATCACATTAGAGGTGTGCGCCAAATTTCAAGACTTTTTAAACTTTTCAAGCCCCTCAAAAGCCACTTCATCTTTCATGGTGAACTGCGCTGCCACCAGGGTGCGCCGTTCAGTTTATAGTCACAATTTTCTCACTGAAGCATCAAGAGGGACTGATGGTGATATTCACCGCTTTTGAGGTGGCCACGATGAACCTGTGAAAATCAGTACAACAAAATGAAAGACATGACATTTCCTGGTGCCACTAGGTGGCGCTCTACGTATTCCTGACAATGGGCATATCAATCTGTTCAGGCGGGTCTGACATCATCCCTGTAAAATCTGGTACTGATCAGATTGGATTTCATTGAGTTACACTAATTTGTTTCTTCATGGCGAGACCTCAATGTTCGCCATGCTGCTGGGGTCACACCCTTCAGCGAAAACTCACAGTTTTCTCTGTAACCCAAGACCAACTCCTTAAGGCTTTCCTGGAGAAATTTGAGGCTGCAGATGTCACCCATTACAATACTGTACCCCAAAGTGTAAAACATGACATTTCCTGTTCCCACTAGGTGGCGCTGTCCCTGATGTCAAATATGGCAGTTGAAATATGTTCAGGGGTGGAGCCTTATCATATGTGTCCACTTTGGTCAAGGTCGGACAATGTATGACAGAACGAGAGGCAATAAGATTTTCATGGCGAGTCATCGAAATTCGCCGTGGCGCCACGGCCTCACAGTAACCCGAAAACTCAAAAGCTCCGCAATTTAACATGGCCCAGGTGTGTAGTTGACACTGACCAAATATGAAGCTTGTACGATGAAATTCCAATGAGGAGTTCGCAAAAGTTCGAGGCATGGAAATGGCAAAATTAGAGCCAAAATGTCAACTTCACTTCCAAATGGCGGACTTCCTGTTGGGTTTAGGACATGGCCATAATAGACTTTTATGTGCGTCTCCGAACGTTAGATATGTGTTCCGAGTTTATACATGTAGTCATACCCATCTCGGGGGCTCGCGTTTCTCATTTTTCTAGGTGGCGCTACTGAGCCAATTTTCCCTGGACATGTCTAGGGACATTAAAATACGTAAATTTTCACCAGACCTGACGCGTGTGCAAAATTTCATGAGTTTTCGAGCATGTTTAGGCCCTCAAAAGGCCGATTCATTTGCCGAAATAATAATAATAATAATAATAATAATAATAATAATAATAATAATAATAATAATAATAATAAGAAACAGAGCAGATACATAGGCCTTCGCACTTTTGTGCTCGGGCCCTAATTAAAGCTGCAAGCAGCGATATGAGGGCCCTCGCACCCAGCACGTCGAGCCAAGCCCAACACCTAAAACGAGCGCTTCCGATCTGATGTCACATTGATGGAATTCATGCATTTAACCACCAGCTAACGATTCATCTCATTCAATCATTATTATAGTCGTCCCACTAGGTGGCGCTCTAACCATTACTGACAAATGGGATAACAAACATTTCCGACCTTGAGTCTCATCACGCCTGCGAACTTTGGAGAGATTGGACATTGTGTTTTGAGCGACAGCAGATTACTGCTTTTTGGCGAGGGATTGAGACTCCACGTGCCGCCATGCACCCCGTTTCCCTGAACGTAAAAAGCTTCGCAATTTAACATCACAAAGGTCTTTAGATTCCACACACAGGAGATCGGGTTAATCTGATGAAATCCCTTGGAGGAGTTCGTCAAAGTATGAGGCCTGAAAAGAGGCGAAAAAGTGGCTAAAATTACACCTTAATTTTAAAATGGCTGACTTCCTGTTGGATTTGGGATATTGCTCCAAGAGACTTTTTTGTACATCTTGATATCCTCCATAAGCTTACCAGGTTTCAGACTTATAAATAAAACACAGAGCAGGGGCTGATGTTTTGAAATTTTGTAGGGGGCGCTGTGGAGCCATTTTGCACTATTCAAGGAAGATGATCAGATAACAACAAAGCGCTCATCACATTGGAGGTTTGGGCCAAATTCCAAGACTTTTTAAAATTTCCAAGCCCCTCAAAAGCCACTTCGTCTTTCATGGTGAACCGCGTTGCCACCAGGGTGCGCCGTTCAGTTTAAAGTCACAATTTTCGCACAGAAGCATCATGAAGGACTGATGGTGATACTCACCGCTTTGAGGTGGCCACGATGAACCTGTGAAAATCAGTACAACAAAATGAAAGACATGACATTTCCTGGTGCCACTAGGTGGCGCTCTACGTATTCCTGACAATGGGCATATCAATCTGTTCAGGGCGGGTCTGACATCATCCCTGTAAAATGTGGTACTGATCAGATTGGATTCATTGAGTTACACTAATTTGTTTCTTCATGGCGAGACCTCAATGTTCGCCATGCTGCTGGGGTCACACCCTTCAGCGAAAACTCACAGTTTTCTCTGTAACCCAAGACCAACTCCTTAAGGCTTTCCTGGAGAAATTTGAGGCTGCAGATGTCACCCATTACAATACTGTACCCCAAAGTGTAAAACATGACATTTCCTGTTCCCACTAGGTGGCGCTGTACCTGATGTCAAATATGGCAGTTGAAATATGTTCAGGGGTGGAGCCTTATCATATGTGTCCACTTGGTCAAGGTCGGACAATGTATGACAGAACGAGAGGCAATAAGATTTTCATGGCGAGTCATCGAAATTCGCCGTGGTGCCACGGCCTCACCGTATCCCGAAACTCAAAAGCTCCGCAATTTAACATGGCCCAGGTGTGTAGTTGACACTGACCAAATATGAAGCTTGTACGATGAAATTCCAATGAGGAGTTCGCAAAAGTTCGAGGCATGGAAATGGCAAAATTAGAGCCAAATGTCACCTTCACTTCCAAATGGCGGACTTCCTGTTGGGTTTGCGTCAATGGTCCCACTGACTTTTTATTCGTCTTGCATGATACACATGTGTGCCAAATTTCATACATGTAGCTAAAACGATGTGTTCGTAGGGCTGCATTTAACAAGGCATAGGTGGCGCTACGAGCCATTTCCCAGTGCTCATATGTAAAACCATTAAAATACAAATTTTCACCAGACCTGGCATGTGTGCAAAATTCAGAGTTTTCGAGCATGTTAAAGCCCTCAAAAAGCCTTCTTTTGCTGAATAATAATAATAAT